>NC_041221.1:95797471-95799072 GCF_002837175.3 Physeter macrocephalus | reverse complement strand
TGTGCCAGTACCATACTGTCTTGATTACTGTAGCTTTGTAGTATAGTCTGACGTCAGGGAGCCTGATTCCTCCAGCTCCGCTTTTCTTTCTCAAAATTGCTTTGGCTATTTGGGGTCTTTTGTGTTTCCATACAAATTATGAAATTTTTTGTTCTAGTTCTGTGAAAAAGGCCATTGGTAGTTTGATAGGGATGGCATTGAATCTGTAGATTGCTCAGGGTAGTATAGTCATTTTCACAATATTGATTCTTCCAATCTAAGAACATGGTATATCCCTCCATCTGG
This sequence comes from Physeter macrocephalus, assembly GCF_002837175.3. NCBI lineage: Eukaryota > Metazoa > Chordata > Mammalia > Artiodactyla > Physeteridae > Physeter > Physeter macrocephalus. Next base: position 95,798,787 of record NC_041221.1, on the reverse strand, counting down.
TTGTATCATCTTTAATTTCTTTCATCAGTGTTTTATAGCTTTCTGCATACAGGTCTTTTGTCTCCTTAGGTGGGTTTATTACTAGGTATCTTATTCTTTTTGTTGCAGTGGTAAATGGGAGTGCTTGCTTAATTTCTCTTTCAGATTTTTCATCATTAGTGTATAGGAATGCAGGAGATTTCTGTACATTAATTTTGTATCCTGCTACGCTACCAAATTTATTGATTAGCTCTAGCGGTTTTCTGGTAGAGTCTTTAGGATTCTCTATGTATAGTATCATGTCACCTGCAAACAGTGACGGTTTTACTTCTTCTTTTCTGATTTGGTTTTCTTTTATTTCTCTTTCTTCTCTGATTGCTGTGGCTAAAACTTCCAAAACTATGTTGAATCATAGTGCTGAGAGTGGGCAACCTTGTCTTGTTCCTGATCTTAGTGGAAATGGTTTCAGTTTTTCACCATTGAGAATGATGTTGGCTGTGGGTCTGTCATATATGGCCTTTTTTATGTTGAGGAAGCTTCCCTCTATGCCTGCTTTCTGGAGGGTTTTTATCATAAATGTGTGTTGAATTTTGTCAGAAGCTTTTCTGCATCTATTGAGATAATCACATGGTTTTTATTCTTCAATTTGTTAATATGGTGTACCACATTGATTGATGTGCATATATTGAAGAATCCTTGCATTCCTGGGATAAACCCCACTTGATCATGGTGTATGATCCTTTTAATGTGCTGTTGGATTCTGTTTGCTAGTATTTTGTTGAGGAGTTTTGCATCTATGTTCATCAGTGATATTGGCCTGTAGTTTTCTTTTTTGGGGACATCTTCGTCTGGTTTTGGTATCAGGGTGATGGTGGTCTCTTAGGGGCACGAACCCGGTTCCCCTGCATCGGCAGGCGGACGCGCAACCACTACGCCACCAGGGAAGCCCTGTTGGAAGATTTTTAATCACGGTTTCAATTTCAGTGCTTGTGATTGGTCTGTTTATATTTTCTATTTCTTCCTGGTTCAGTCTGGGAAGGTTCTGCTTTTCTAAGAATTTGTCCATTTCTTCCAGGTTTTCATTTCAACTACAGGCATATAGTTGCTTGTAGCTGTAATCTCTCACGATCCTTTCTTTTTCTGCAGTGTCAGTTGTTACTTCTCCTTTTTCATTTCTAATTCTATTGGTATGAGTCTTCTCCCTTTTCTTCTTAATGAGTCTGGCTAATGGTTTATCAATTTTGTTTATCTTCTCAATGAACCAGCTTTTAGTTTTATTGATCTTTTCTATTGTTTTCCTTCATTTCTTTTTCATCTATTTCTGATCTGATCTTTAT
>NC_041221.1:95794791-95796370 GCF_002837175.3 Physeter macrocephalus | reverse complement strand
TCACTTTCAGTCTGTATGTGTCCCTAGGTCTGAAGTGGGTCTCTTGTAGACAGCGTATATATGGGTCTTGTTTTTGTATCCATTCAGCCAGTCTGTGTCTTTTGGTTGGATCATTTAATCCATTTCCATTTAAGGTAATTATCAATATGTATGTTCCTATTACCATTCTCTTAATTGTTTTGGGTTTCTTATTATACGTCTTTTCCTTCTCTTGTGTTTCCTGCCTAGAGAATTCCTTTAGCGTTTGTTTTAAAGCTGGTTTGGTGGTGCTGAATTCTCTTAGGTTTTGCTTGTCTGTAAAGGTTTTAATTTCTCTGTTGCATCTGAATGAGATCCTTGCTGGGTAGAGTAATAGTGTTTGTAGGTTTTTCCTTTTCATCACTTTAAATATGTCCTGTCACTCCCTTCTGGCTTGAAGAGTTTCTGCTGAAAGATCAGCTGTTAACCTTATGGGGATTCCCTTGTATGTTATTTGTTGCTTTTCCCTTGCTGCTTTTAATATTTTTTCTTTGTATTTAATTTTTGATAGTTTGATTTAATATGTGTCTCAGCGTGTTTCTCTTTGGGTTTATCTTGTATGGGACTCCCTGCACTTCCTAGACGTGGGTGGCTATTTCCTTTCCCATGTTAGGGAAGTTTTTGCCTGTAATCTCTTCAAATATTTTCTCAGACCCTTTTTCTCTTCTTTTTCTGGGACCCATATAATTCGAATGTTGCTGCATTTAATGCTATCTCAGAGGTCTCTGAGACTGTCCTCAATTCTTTTCATTCTTTTTTCTTTATTCTGCTCCCTGGCAGTTATTTTCACCATTTTATCTTCCAGCTCACTTACCCATTCTTCTGCCTCAGTTATTCTGCTATTGATTCCTTCTAGAGTATTTTTAATTTCAGTATTGTGTTGTTTATCACTGTTTGTTTGCTCTGTATTTCTTCTAGATCCTTGTTAAATGTTTCTTGTATTTTCTCCATTCTGTTTCTGAGATTTTGGATCATCTTTACTATCATTATTCTGAATTAGTTTTCAGGTAGTTTGCCTCTTTCATCTTCATTAATTTGGTCTGGTAGGTTTTTACCTTGCTCCTTCTTCTGTAACAAATTTTTTTGTCATTTCATTTTTTTTTTAATGGGTGGGGCTGTATTCCTCTCTTACTGGTTGTTTGGCCTGAGGCGTCCAGCACTGGAGTTTGCAGGCAGTTGGATAGGGCCAGGTCTTGGTGCTGAGATTAGGACCTCCGGGAGGCCTCACTCCAACTAATATTCCCTGGGGTCTGAGGTTCTCTGTTAGTCCAGTGGTTTGGACTTGGAGCTCCCACTACTGGAGCTCTGGCCTGACCTCTGGCTTGGGAACCAACATCCCGCAAGCTGCATGGCACAGCAAAAAAATAAAATAAAATAAAAATTTAAAAAGAAAAAAGAAAAAAGAAATTTAAAAAGGAGCAGTACAATATCAAAGAATAAAAAACAAAATAAAATTGGAAAGACTAAAAAAATTAGGAAAAATAAAAATATAATTGAAATAACTGCAACAAGGTAAAATAAAACCACAGCAGAAAAAAGAAAAAGAAAGGGGGGGGCGGTG
>NC_041221.1:95792661-95794291 GCF_002837175.3 Physeter macrocephalus | reverse complement strand
CTGTTCTCCATAGTGGCTGTATCAATTTATATTCCCACCAAAAGTGCAAGGGGATTCCCGTTTCTCCACACCCTCTCCAGCATTTATTGTTTGCAGATTTTTTGGTGATGGCCATTCTGACTGATGTGAGGTGATACCTTATTGTAGTTTTGATTTACATTTCCCTAATGATTAGTGATGTTGAGCCTCCTTTCATGTGTTTGTTGGCAATCTGTATATCTTCTTTGGAGAAATGTCTCTTTAGGCCTTCTGCCCATTTTTGGATTGGTTTGTTGGTTTTTTTGATATTGAGCTGCATGAGCTCCTTGTAATCCTTTGTCAGTTGCTTCATTTGCAAATATTTTCTCCCATCCTTAGGGTTATCTTTTCGTCTTGTTTATGGTTTCCCTTGCTGTGCAAAATCTTTTAAGTTTCATTAGGTCTCATTTGTTTATTTATATTTTTATTTCCATTTCTAGGAGGTGGGTCAAAAAGGATCTTGTTGGGATTTATGTCATAGAGTGTTCTGCCTATATTTTCATTTCAGTTTTTGTGCCAGTACCATACTGTCTTGATTACTGTAGCTTTGTAGTATAGTCTGACGTCAGGGAGCCTGATTCCTCCAGCTCCGCTTTTCTTTCTCAAAATTGCTTTGGCTATTTGGGGTCTTTTGTGTTTCCATACAAATTATGAAATTTTTTGTTCTAGTTCTGTGAAAAAGGCCATTGGTAGTTTGATAGGGATGGCATTGAATCTGTAGATTGCTCAGGGTAGTATAGTCATTTTCACAATATTGATTCTTCCAATCTAAGAACATGGTATATCCCTCCATCTGGTTGTATCATCTTTAATTTCTTTCATCAGTGTTTTATAGCTTTCTGCATATAGGTCTTTTTCAGGTCCTTCTCCTTAGGTGGGTTTATACCTAGGTATTTTATTCTTTTTGTTGCAGTGGTAAATGGGAGTGCTTGCTTAATTTCTCTTTCAGATTTTTCATCATTAGTGTATAGGAATGCAGGAGATTTCTGTACATTAATTTTGTATCCTGCTACGCTACCAAATTTATTGATTAGCTCTAGCGGTTTTCTGGTAGAGTCTTTAGGATTCTCTATGTATAGTATCATGTCACCTGCAAACAGTGACGGTTTTACTTCTTCTTTTCTGATTTGGATTTCTTTTATTTCTCTTTCTTCTCTGATTGCTGTGGCTAAAACTTCCAAAACTATGTTGAATCATAGTGCTGAGAGTGGGCAACCTTGTCCTGTTCCTGATCTTAGTGGAAATGGTTTCAGTTTTTCACCATTGAGAATGATGTTGGCTGTGGGTCTGTCATATATGGCCTTTTTTATGTTGAGGAAGCTTCCCTCTATGCCTGCTTTCTGGAGGGTTTTTATCATAAATGTGTGTTGAATTTTGTCAGAAGCTTTTCTGCATCTATTGAGATAATCACATGGTTTTTATTCTTCAATTTGTTAATATGGTGTACCACATTGATTGATGTGCATATATTGAAGAATCCTTGCATTCCTGGGATAAACCCCACTTGATCATGGTGTATGATCCTTTTAATGTGCTGTTGGATTCTGTTTGCTAGTATTTTGTTGAGTTTTGCATCTATGTTCATCAGTGATATTGGCCTGTAGTTTTCTTT
>NC_041221.1:95785010-95789567 GCF_002837175.3 Physeter macrocephalus | reverse complement strand
AAAAAAAAAAAAAAAAAAAAACCTTTTCTATGGGAACAGAGTTTAAGTGGGGGATGGAACTTAGGCTTGGGTGGCGTTTAGGGTGGAGAGGGACCTAGGCGGGTGGGGGGTGATATTTGAGCGTGGGGTGGGGCCTAGGCTCAGGACCCATGCAGCCAGAAACGGCCTTGGGGGCCTAGGCAGGGCGACATTCAAGAGTGTGGTGCTGTCTCTGCAGTGTGGAGTTCCGGAGTTTGGAGGTAAGGCCCTGGGTGAGGGTGTGTGGGTGGGGTTTAGGCCCAGCGTGTTGGAAGGGGTCTCAGAGGGGGTCTGCTAGTGTAGAGGTAGGGCCCTGGGTGGGGGTGTAGGGGTGGGGCTTGGGCTCTATGCCGCAGCAGGGAGGCTCCGAGGGCAGAAGATTAGGCCTGGGAGCCCAACAAACTCCCCGGTACCTAAGTGCACAGGGAAAGCGCTGGCCCTGTTCCCTTCAGTTCCTTCGTGCCCCTCCCCCACCATCTCCTCCAGGGTCTCCCCTGTCGCCACTGGACCCCAACCATGGGTGGGTCCCACTGGGTGTAGGAACTCCTCCCCTTCCCCAGCTGCCCCTCAGGGCTGCCCGTCTCGGAGTCCGGCCTTTACTTTTGCTCCCCCTCCCCTCCCTTCCACTCCCTCAGGACCCGCATGCCTAGAGGGGGCCTAGGTGGGCAGAGGATGAGGCCTTGGATCTCAGCAGGCTCCCTGGGGCCCAAGTGAGCAGGAGAAACCTGGCCACACTCCCTTTTGATCCTCTGTCCTCCCAATGGTCCCCCAATTTCCCCCTTCAGGTGTGGGATCCCTTCCCCTCCCCCAGCCACCCCTCAGGGGTGCCAGTCCTGTCGGGCCTCCACCTCTCCTCTCCCTTCACTCCCCCCACTTCCCACATCCTACCTGGTCACTGGGGGTTCCTCCCATCCCCTTAGGTGTCCATGGTCCCCCACCAATGCCTGGTAGGTGCCCTAGTTGTGCGGAGACATGAATTCTGCGTCTCCTAGTCTGCCATCTTGACTCCACCCCCCCGTATTTCCTTTAATATGAGTGAAATTTACATTTTCTTTATGATTGCATTTTTTCATATATTACAGAAATATTTGTATCATTTTTTTCTATGAAATATTTGTTCATGTAATTTTGTGATTAATAGGTTACTCATCTTTTTCTTAGTGATTTGTCTGTGGTATAAGTTGCAAACATTTTTCTCAGTTGTCATTTGTCTTTTGACTTTTCACAATATTTTACTCTATAGATTTTTTTTTTTTAGCTGTGCTGTGCAGTTTGCGGAATCTCAGTTCCCTGACCAGGGATGGAACCTGGGCCATGGCAATGAAAGCACCTAGTCCTAACCACTGGACCACCAGAGAATTCCCTACAGATTTTTTTTTAGTGTAGGAAAATTTTTTTAATGACCTTCAAGTTTTCTATTATACTCAAGACTTTTTTCTGCTCTGATATTTTATACATATGCATATATGCCACATTTTTATGTTTTAATTTTTTCAACATTTAAATTGCAATCTATATAGAATTTAGTGTAAGAAGTAAAGTAAGGCTCTAGATTAATTTATGTTTATGGATAGACCTCTGTTTTCTCAACACCAATTTCTGAATAATTGATTTTTCCCCACTTATTGAAATGCCTAATTTTTCATATTCCAAATGCCAGGATGCTTTTAGGTCTATTTTGGTGTTTTGGGTCTGTTCCATTGACTCGTGTGTATTTATATGCTAATAGTGCAGAATTTTATGATTTGTGTCTCTGTCAGTTATTAAAGCCAGCTCTAAATCTGTCCTTCATTGCACTGTTGGTGATACTGGAGCGGCTCCTGTAAGTTTTTCTCCCTTGCCAGTAAAGGGTGCTTGAGGGTCATGGCAGGAGGAAGGAGCATCTCTTCCTAGTTCCTTGTAATTTTCTTGGCTTGCTCCTGTGGCAATGATGCTTACCTTCAAGCTTTCCTGCCCTGGTCTGTGGTTCCCTGTTCACTAGTCTTAGCTTGCTAACATCCTGGTGGCATGATTTCCTGCATTCAGTTCTCTGCCCTGCTGAACAGACTCTGCCTGCCAGCTGTGAACTAGCTCTGGCCCGGGAAAACTCAGGGCTGGGGCAGTGACATATTTATGCTGCATTTCTTGTTATTTATCTGAAATTCAAACTTAACTGGACATCTTTTTTGTTTTGTCTTTTTGCTAAATCTGGCAATCCTACTCAGAAGATACTCACTTCACTGAGGCATTGAGAAATAAATTAGAGAGAGAAGTACCTGCATCCTTGAAAACTTTATAGTTGCCCCTTGTGTGGGCAGGGTATGATCATAGGGGATTCTGCCACTGAAATGGGTTCCCTAATTTCAATGGGGATGATGAGAACCCAGAGTGCCAGAGACCAAGTGGCAGCACTTAACCACAGAAGACAGGGCTGGTGCGTCTACCATAAAGGACAACAAAGAAGTACTGTAACCAGAATGCCTTGTCCCACAGGATCTTTGGTGTGCCTTGTGCTCCAGATGGGAAGTCTACTAGAGTATTAGTTGATCTATATAACATAAAACTCTAGCTATGGCTGTTAGAAAGCTGACTTGCACCACCACAGTGGAGAATCATAGCCTCTCACTTAGTTTCTGGACTTGTCAATTCATAGACCCCAAATTCCTTGGTTGGAGGGTAATCTGTGTCTTGACTTGTTGAAGATTGGAGGTACACGATGTGAATCATTCTCCAAGCCTTCTCCAAAGGACTTAGAGTGACTGTACATTGGATGAAATGAAATACCCACATCTTTGGGAGATAACTACACATTGGCTCTGAATTGACTAATTCCTGGGGTCCCAAAATGCCACTGTCACCCATCAATCCAAGTGGAGGCTATGATTGCAGATAACAGATGATGTCTTAATTTAAGTCTGACTAACAGTGACCACGTAGGTCCAAGGACCCACCTTGTGTTTATTTCTCCAGTTCTTGTATGTATAATTGGGATAGACATGCTTAGCAATGGATGGAATCCCCACATTGGATCTCAGACCCTGGAACTTCCTTCTACTTCCTACCAAGATAGTGAACCAAAATACAACATGGCATCCTCAGGGAAACTGCTGATATTAACACCATCAAAGACTTGAAAGAAGTAGGGGTAGTGACGTATCATTACCCCATTTAATTTACCCGTTTCACTTGTTCAAAAGTAGGACAGGTCTTGGAGAAAGACTACAGACTGTCATAAACTTAATCAGTGAGTGACTCCCAATTCTAGTTCCTGTCCCAAACGTAATATCTTCGCTAGATCAAATCAATATGGTCTCTGGAACTTGGTTTCCAGCTTCAATCTGGCAAATGCCTTTTTCTCCATAGGAATTTGCAAGGACAAACTTGAGCAGTTTGCTTTTACCTGTATGGCATGGTTTACTTTCACAGCCTTGTCTTAGGGCTCTGTCAGTTCTCCTGCTCCTTGCTGTAATACAGTTTATAAAGACCTTGATTATCTTCACATTCCACAGTATACATTGTTCTATTAGATTGATGATATATGCTAACTGGATCTGATATGCAGAAAATAACAAGCATTTCAGATGACTTAGGAAGACATATGAGAGCTAGAGAGTAGGAGCTAACCCCATGACGATTCAGGAGCCCACTACTTCAGTGAAATTTGAGAGTTCAGTACTCTTGGGAAGGTTGAAATATCTACTCCAAGATGAAAGACCAGCTTTTGCACCTTATACCCATGCCACTAAAAAGAGGTGTGATGCTCAATGGGCCTTTTTGGATTTTGGAGGCAATATATGCCACATCTGAGGGTGCTGCTTTGATCCACCTAGAGTCTAAGAGAAGGCAACCTGCTCTATGACCTGACAGTGGATCCACCAGATCCACTAATACTCATGGTGTATGTGGCAAATAGAGATGGCATATGGACCTCTGGCAAGCACTAATAGAGAATCACAGGGAAGACCTAGGATTTGGGAGCAAATTAATTTCAGATAACTTTTTAAATTTTGAGAACAATTTCTGGCTTTCTAATAAGCATTGATAAAGAGGTTGAATCCCTGATCGTGGGACATCAGAAGACCATGTGGCCTGAGCTTTCTATCATGAACTGGGGGTTTCTGACCAACCTAGCCACAAGGTTCACTGTGCATGGAAGCAATATATCATCAGTAGGAAATGGTATATAAGAGACCTAGCTTGGGGATCAGCAGAAACTCTGCAAGCCAGAAGGGAGTGGCAGGACATATTTAAAGTGATGAAAGGGAAAAACCTACAAACACTATTACTCTACCCAGCAAGGATCTCATTCAGATGCAACAGAGAAATTAAAACCTTTACAGACAAGCAAAACCTAAGAGAATTCAGCACCACCAAACCAGCTTTAAAACAAACGCTAAAGGAATTCTCTAGGCAGGAAACACAAGAGAAGGAAAAGACGTATAATAAGAAACCCAAAACAATTAAGAGAATGGTAATAGGAACATACATATTGATAATTACCTTAAATGGAAATGGATTAAATGATCCAACCAAAAGACACAGACTGGCTGAATGGATACA
>NC_041221.1:95783975-95784770 GCF_002837175.3 Physeter macrocephalus | reverse complement strand
GAAGGACACTACATAATGATCAAGGGATCAATCCAAGAAGAAGATAGAACAATTGTAAATATTTATGCACCCAACACAGAAGCACCTCAATACATAAGGCAAATGCTAACAGCCATAAAAGGGGAAATGGACAGTAACACAATCATAGTAGGGGACTTTAACACCCCACTTTCACCAATGGACAGATCATCCAAGAAAATAAGTAAGGAACCACAAGCTTTAAATGTATACCTAGAAACAAATGACAATGAAAACACGACGACCCAAAACCTACGGGATGCGGCAAACACAGTTCTAAGAGGGAAGTTTATAGCAGTACAATCCTACCTCAAGAAACAAGAAACATCTCAAATAAACAATCTAACCTTACACCTAAAGCAATTAGAGAAAGAAGAACAAGAAAACCCTAAAGTTAGCAGAAGGAAAGAAATAAAGATCAGATCAGAAATAGATGAAAAAGAAATGAAGGAAAACAATAGAAAAGATCAATAAAACTAAAAGCTGGTTCATTGAGAAGATAAACAAAATTGATAAACCATTAGCCAGACTCATTAAGAAGAAAAGGGAGAAGACTCATACCAATAGAATTAGAAATGAAAAAGGAGAAGTAACAACTGACACTGCAGAAAAAGAAAGGATCGTGAGAGATTACAGCTACAAGCAACTATATGCCTGTAGTTGAAATGAAAACCTGGAAGAAATGGACAAATTCTTAGAAAAGCAGAACCTTCCCAGACTGAACCAGGAAGAAATAGAAAATATAAACAGACCAATCACAAGCACTGAAATTGAAAC
>NC_041221.1:95781954-95783650 GCF_002837175.3 Physeter macrocephalus | reverse complement strand
AAAGAAAACTACAGGCCAATATCACTGATGAACATAGATGCAAAACTCAACAAAATACTAGCAAACAGAATCCAACAGCACATTAAAAGGATCATACACCATGATCAAGTGGGGTTTATCCCAGGAATGCAAGGATTCTTCAATATATGCACATCAATCAATGTGGTACACCATATTAACAAATTGAAGAATAAAAACCATGTGATTATCTCAATAGATGCAGAAAAGCTTCTGACAAAATTCAACACACATTTATGATAAAAACCCTCCAGAAAGCAGGCATAGAGGGAAGCTTCCTCAACATAAAAAAGGCCATATATGACAGACCCACAGCCAACATCATTCTCAATGGTGAAAAACTGAAACCATTTCCACTAAGATCAGGAACAGGACAAGGTTGCCCACTCTCAGCACTATGATTCAACATAGTTTTGGAAGTTTTAGCCACAGCAATCAGAGAAGAAAGAGAAATAAAAGAAATCCAAATCAGAAAAGAAGAAGTAAAACCGTCACTGTTTGCAGGTGACATGATACTATACATAGAGAATCCTAAAGACTCTACCAGAAAACCGCTAGAGCTAATCAATAAATTTGGTAGCGTAGCAGGATACAAAATTAATGTACAGAAATCTCCTGCATTCCTATACACTAATGATGAAAAATCTGAAAGAGAAATTAAGCAAGCACTCCCATTTACCACTGCAACAAAAAGAATAAGATACCTAGTAATAAACCCACCTAAGGAGACAAAAGACCTGTATGCAGAAAGCTATAAGACATTGATGAAAGAAATTATAGATGATAGAAACAGATGGAGAGATATACCATGTCTTGCATTGGAAGAATCAACATTGTGAAAATGACTATATTACCCAAAGCAATCTACAGATTCAGTGCAATCCCTATCAAACTACCACTGGCATTTTTCACAGAACTAGAACAAAAAATTTCACAATTTGTATGGAAACACACAAGACCCCGGATAGCCAAAGCAATCTTGAGAAAGAAAAACAGAGCTGGAGGAATCAGGCTCCCTGACGTCAGACTATACTACAAACCTACAGTAATCAAGACAGTATGGTACTGGCACAAAAACAGAAATATAGGTCAATGGAACACTATAGAAAGCCCAGAGATAAACCCATGCACATATGATCCCTTTATTTTTGATAACGGAGGCAAGAATATACACTGCAGAAAAGACAGCCTCTTCAATAAGTGGTGCTGGGAAAACTGGACAGGTACATGTAAAAGTATGAAATTAGAACACTTCCCAACACCATACGCAAAAATAAACTCAAAATGGATCAAAGACCTAAATGTCAGGCCAGACACTATCAAACTGTTAAAGGAAAACATAGGCAGAACACAGTATGACATAAATCACAGCAAGATCCTTTTTTATCCACCTCCTAGAGGAATGGAAATAAAAACAAAAGGGACCTAATGAAACTTAAAAGCTTTTGCACAGCAAAGGAAACCATAAACAAGACAAAAAGACAACCCTCAGAATGGGAGAAAATATTTGCAAATGAAGCAATGGACAGAGGATTAAACTCCAAAATTTACAAGCCGCCCATGCAGCTCAATATCAAAGAAACCAACAACCCAATCCAAAAATGGGCAGAAGACCTAAATAGACATTTCTCCCAAGAAGATAGACAGATTGCCAACAAACACATGAAAGAATGCTCAA
>NC_041221.1:95761482-95781662 GCF_002837175.3 Physeter macrocephalus | reverse complement strand
GAATGGATAAAGAAGATGTGGCACATATATACAATGGAATATTACTCAACCATAAAAAGAAATGAAATTGAGTTATTTGTAGTGAGGTGGATGGACCTAGAGTCTGTCATACAGAGTAAAGTTAGTCAGAAAGAGAAAAACAAATACCGTATGCTAACACATATATATGGAATCTAAAAAAAAAAAATGAAAAAAGAAAAAAAAAACGGTTCTGATGAACCTAGGGGCAGGACAGGAATAAAGACGTAGAGAATGGAGTTTAGGACGTGGGGAGGTGGAAGAGGAAGCTAGGACGAAGAGAGAGAGTGGCATAAACTTATATATACTACTAATTGTAAAATAGATAGTGGGAAGCAGCTGCATAGCACAGGGAGATCATCTCAGTGCTTTGTGACCACCTAGAGGGGAGGGAAAGGGAGGGTGTGAGGGAGATGCAAGAAGGAGGAGATATGGGGCTACATGTACATGTATAGCTGATTCACTTTGTTATAAAGGAGAAACTAACACACCATTGTAAAGCAATTATACTCTAATAAAGATGTTAAAAAAAAAAAAAGAGAGAGACCTAGTTTGGGGAGATTCAAGTAGGCTGAACAGGAGGCTCAGACCTTGAACACTGGCTACGGTTGCATCATCTCCTGTCTATCAACCCATGACTTTGGTCACCTGGGATGTTCCTAATGACCAACTATCTGAGAAATTAAAAAAACCCTGGTTTAATGATGAGTCTGCACATTATATTGATATGACCCAATAGTGGAGAGTTATAGTACTGTTCTCAGAAATAATCTTGTAGGACAGTAGTGAAGGAAAATCAGTGGCAGTGGTCAGAATTGTAAGCAGTACATTTAGTTGTACATTTTGCCAGTAAGAGACAGCCAGAAAAACGGATGTATTCATAGGCAATGGCTAACTGTTTGGATGGATTGTCAGCAACTTGGAAGGAACAAGAGGGAGAGATTGGTGACAAAGAAATCTGGGGAAGAGATATGCGGCTGGACTAAAAACGGTGAATGGTCACAAACAGTGAAGATATTTGTGAACCAAGTAAAAGGTCATCAAAGGGCATTCACTTCAGAGGGGCTCCTAATCAGATGAAGAAAATGATACCTTTTGAATGTCAGTCAGCCTCTTTCCCCAGCTATTTCAGTGCTTGCTCAATAGGCCTCTGAGATAAGTGGCATCTGATAAGTGGCATGGTGGCATGGATAAGGCTCTACATGAGCTTAACAATACAGACTTCCCCTTACTAAGACTGACCTGGCTAACTACTGCTGACTGTGATGTGTATGACACACATGTGGCAAGTGAGCATGTGAAAAGATGTTCATCTTCATTTGTCATTAGATAATTACATATTAAAACAGCCATCAGATATCACCACACACCTATTAGAATGCTAAAATCCAAAACCTGACAACCTCAAATGTGATGATGATGTGCATCAATAGGAACTCTCATTCATCACTGGTGGGAATGCAAAATGCAGCTCACTTTGGAAGAGAGTTTGACCGTTTCTTACAAAGCTAAACATAGTCTTGTCTTAACATATTATCCAGAAGTTACGCTGCTATTAGGTATTTACCCAGTTGAGTTTAAAGCATGTCCACACATGAATGTTTACCGCAACCATATTCATAATTGCCAAAAAACTGGAGGCAACCAAGATGTCCTTCAATAGATAAACAGATAAACTTTGGTACATCCATGCAATGGAATATTATTACACAATATAATTCAGAAATGACCTATTGAGCCATAAAAACACACAGAACCTTAAATAATACTGCTAAGTAAAATAAATAAGTTTGAGATGGCTATATACTGTATTATTCTAATTAAATGACATTCTGGAAAAGGCAAAACTATACAGACAATAAAAAAAAATCATTGGTTGTGAGGAGTTTGGAGGAGAGAGGATTGAAAAGGTAAAACAGAGGGGATGGAAAAAGTGAAACACAGGTGAAACTGTTCTTTATGATGCTGTAATAGTGGATACATTGACAATTGTTTGTTAAACCCTATAGAATTGTATAATGCAAAGAGGAAAACTTAATCTATACACGTGAAAAAATCATTTATAAGGTCAGGGATTCCCAGAGAAGAATGCAGACTGTGACAAGAGAACCTAAGTGTATTACAAATGTATGAAACGATCTCAAAGAAAGGGGTGAAGGAAAAGGTGCTGACCTAAGTAACTGTGGAAATGGAGTTTTTTTAAGACTAAAGGCCAAAAGAGCTGCACATAAGCATTGACTCTAGTCGATAAAGCTCTTTTTCTCCCATGGGTGTATGTCCTGTATTAACAGTTTTGATTCTTCTATATGTGTATACTGGAATTAAAACTTAAGTAAACAGATGGCAGATGGTGGGATCTAGGGTTTACACTGTTGGAGAAGAAATATACAGATCAGCAAAACGAGTGGGCTAGAATGATCCATTTGGTAATAAAGACACCAGTAAGAACTCATGTTTAATTTAAGACAGATATGGATGATTACGTTTAGAAATATTTATAGATATGTGTATATACACATGTTAGCACACACACTCATATTTCTTTGTCAGCTGAGAGGGTCTAAACGAAATGACACTCCATTAGCATGAGCACACCAGTACCTAGATCTTGGTTTCTAATGTCATTCTCCAATAAAAGGAAACAGGGCTCATTGGAGAAATGGCTGTCTCTAGGACTTGGGCAGGAAGAATACAAGATGAACTTAGAGTGGCTTGTCAGCTTGTAGTACCAGAAATAAGGAAGTGCTCAAAAAGAGATAAACAACCACACCGATGAATGGTAAAGGGGCACAGGAGCCAACTGATAGAGCTCCTAATAGCCAAAGCTGGAACAATTCAAGCAACAAAATAAAGTAGTATTAGAATATAATGCAAAATATAAAATATTCATGAGCCCATACTTATACAAATGATTAAATAAATAAATGAGGAGAGACAAATCTCTAATATAGAAGAATTCCAAATAAATTATGTAGATACTTCATCCTAAAAGAGATGGAGCATAACTCCCACTCCTAGGTGTATTCTGTGCATTATGATGTCCTCTCAAAGAGTACAGTATGGAAAGGGGGGAATAAGAGTAACCTTACAGTGGAGATACCTGACAAATACTACTTCAGCCAGATGATCAAGGGCAGTATCATCAGTGATAAATCATATTGATAGTATATGCCCTTGATATGTAATGAAAATGTCAATTTACCTTTGTGCTCTTCCTCCCTAAAATCCATTACACCAGTCTAATCATGAGAAAAACATCAGACAATCCAATGGAGGAGTGACCTACTAGTACTCTTCAAAATTGTCCAGTTCATCAAAAATAAGGAAAGTCTAAGAAATTAAGTCTAAGGAAATCTGAGAACTATAAGTTATGTGGTATCTTGGATGGGATCCTAAAACAGAATAAGGACATTAGGTAAAAACTAAGGAAGTCTGAATAAACCATGAAATTTAGTTAATAATGGCATACCAATATTGTTTCATTAATGTAACAAATGTTCCATACGAAAGTAAGATGTCAGTAATAGGGGAAATTGTGTATAGAGAGATATATGAGAACTTTCTGTACTACTTTTTTTTTCCTGTAAATCTTAAATGGTTCTAAAAATAAAGTCTATTAATAAAAAATATTGAGAGAAAAATATAAAGATGGAATAAATATATTTTAGACTTACAAAATCTGAAAGAATCCATCAACAGCAGATATCCACCACAAGAAATGTTAAAGAAGATCCTTTAGGCAGAGAGAGAATGATACCAGATAGAAATCTAGACCAGTACAAAGGAATAAAAAGCACCAGAAATGGTAACTTATGTGGGTTGAAGTTTTTTCTTATTTTTTAAATTTCATTAAAAAATAGTTAACTGTTTGAAACAAAAATAAAAACAATATACTGGAGCATTTATAATATGTGTATAAATTTTATGCCAACAACAGGATAAAGGCCAGCAAGGGAGAAATGGGACTAAACTGTTATAAGATTTTCATTCTATACATATTAAAGGTACACTGTGATAAGATAAAGATATATACTATAAGTCTTAAAACAACCATTAAAATAACAACAGAGTTATGTCTAATAAGCCAAAAAAGATAAAATTAAATAATAAAAATATTCAATTAATCTATGACAAGGCAAAGAAAAGGAAAAGGAAAAAAACAAAGACAGATGGGTCAAAATAAAAAAAGCCAAGGTGATAGATTTAAACTCAATGATATCAATATTCACATTAAATATAAATGGTATAAAAACACCAATTAAAGGCAGAGATTGTTAGATTGCATAAAAAGGGGGATCAAACTTTTAATATAAAGACATAAACAAGTTAAAAGTAAATGAATGGAAATGATGTAACAACACTAACTGAAAGAAAACTGTAATGACTATATTAATATCAAAGTAGATTTCAGAGCAAAGGATATGACTCAGGATAAAGAGCATTACATTGTAATGATAAAGGGGTCGATTAATCCACACTATATTCAGTTTTACACATTTAAGAACCTAATTACAGAATATAAGTTCTCACCATCCCACTTTTTCACTTTTAAACAGTTGACATGATGTAAGGCTTGCATGGTTCATTCATAAAGTCTTGTGTATTGTCCCAAGACTTTGACTCTCAAGTTTTGCTGGTTTTCTCAGCCATTCAATATATTATTCAATTTTGAACAGCATGAGTCAATGCTGATGAATTTTTAAATGGGTAATATTTTGACATTTGCTGTGATTGTCTTCATACATATTTTATAAGAAAATACAAATTAGAGAGAACAGAGTCTGTATTTACTTTAACTGAAAATGTTAGTCATTGACAGGACCAATCTAGCAGGATTATTATAATGAAAGTTCTGTGGTCTTTTTCATACAAAATTCAAAATGATGTGGTGTCACCATATTGACCAAATATGAAGAGCTTCCTCTTTGGGTGACATGACAGCAGCAGAACCATTAAAATCAGTGCCTCTATGAGTCATTTGATATTGATTTTTTTATCTTCACTTCCTGAGAATTTTCTAAAGTCCCAAACTGCCAGAGTGCAGTAACATGATATTTCTATCCAATGGAGACGATATTCCAAAGGTCATTCCATTTCTGGCCAGAAGACCATACAGCTGAGGGAGGTATGAGAGTTCTTATGTGTGACTGATGACATAGTAATTCAATATTACATTTTTTTATTTCAAAAGACTCACGTTGCAAAAAGTTAAGGTTGAGGTTAGTCCAGGACCTATGTCCAGCTATTTGAACTTTTCCTGGTTTGCCTACTGATTCTGATTATATTATCAATTCAGAAATTCAAGAGATGTTCAAAAGTTTAATAATATTTGTCAAGGCTTTTTAGGTAATCGGTCATAGTTTTGCTGGCCCGGTGTTTGTTATTATTAATCTACATACTTTTAAATGATTTCCAATGTTATTATTAATCTACATACTTTTAAATGATTTCCAAAGCACGTAGGTGTCCAAAGGACTTTTCAACCATTTTCTTTCCTAACAGATGAATATAGAAGAGGAATTCTCCTTCTACAAATAAACATGATGTAAGGGTGACATCCATATATCCTTATATAATTTCATATCTGTATCAATCACCATTCACTGACCTACTCTCCTAAATACTTCAAATTAACTGCTGATTGTATCCCTTCAGAGAGTTCATCCCTAGAACTTGATACAGCTCTTGATAACCTCTATGGTTGAAAGGAAGCTACTCACTGGAAAGCTTGAAGGACACCATGTGACCCTGGTTTGTCTAATGAAGCATTTTTCTTTTGCAGGCTGCTGTTTAATCAGTGTTTGCCTTGTGTGTACATTACATGATCTGAATGGGGTTTTCAGAGGGCTGAGGGAGAGAACAGAGAGAGCTTCTTCTTGCTAGAGAGGCTGAGAAGTGAGAGGTCAAGGGGGAGATAGGGCTGGAAGAGTGGAAGCTGCTATAGGAAGCTATTTTAGGGGAAGAGCTTAGATGATCTGTATGGATATAAAGGAAGATTTTGCTACATAATGTGCAATATAATCCCTTCCTCCTCTCAAAAACATATTTGCAAATATATACATTAGACATCTATAGTTTTGTTTGGGGAAGTATGCTGAGACTGGCCTCAGGGAGAAAGAAGCATGGCCTCAGGTGTTCAGTGACAATCAGATTACTCCTGGAAGCACCACCTCCAAAGCAAAGGAGAAGAAAGTTGTACACATTTTGTTGCTGCTCTTTCATTTTTCTGCTGCTTTCAAGATGGCAAAATTTATAGGTAACATGGAGGAAAGAGAAATGAGATGAGTCTTCTTCTCTGAAGAAGAAATGATGAGTCATTTGCCTTGAGAGTTGACTAAGTAAGGATTCTTTTTAAACTCTTCCTGTGTTGCTCACAGAAACATAACTAAAGTGTTTTAATAAGTTCTCATCTCAAGACCAGCAACAGCTAATCATACGCATATGTGACTCCAGTAATACAAAGTAGAAGGCTTTTTTAAAACAAGTTTATTTTATTTTTTTTATTTTTGGCTGCGTTGGGTTTTAGCTGCGGCTGGCATGCGGGATCTTTTGTTGTGGTGCCCGGGCTCCAGAGCGCATGGGCTCTGTAGTTTGTGGCACGCAGCCTCTCTAGTTGAGGCACGTGGGCTCAGTAGTTGTGGCGTGCAGGCTTAGTTGCCCCACAGCATGTGGTATCTTAGTTCCCCGACCAGGGATCGAACCCACGTCCTCTGCATTGGAAGGCAGATTCTTAACCGCTGCACCACCAGGGAAGTCCCAATAGAAGGCTTTTTTAAACCATAGCACAACTGAAGGGGAACAGAGTACTTGGAAAGCCTAAATAGGGGCAAGATGGCATGCATATTGTTCCAACAAGAGAAAAATGTGTTCGGATATTTTTACAAAATCTACCAAAAAGAGGTAAGTTGGTTTTATATTTTTTTGTGAAGAAGCCAGCTTCAAATCCAATTCTGAGAGGAGCTTTGGGGGAAGTGAAGCATAGTGACTGAGTCGGGTTAGGGGTGTATGGGACAGAGGTCAGCGAGGGTAGGCTTCAATCTGGCATGAAGCCAATAAGCCAGTCAGTAGTCAGGGGAAATTTGACTAGTCTAGCCACTATATCGAAGCTTCTCTTCCTCAGAAGCAGGCTCCATGTCTTAGTTACATTTGTATTTCCCTAAGACCTTACATATTCAAGCACTGGGTAGATTTAAATTGTATGAGAGTTAGACTTCCAGGTTCTCAAGGAAGAAGATAATTTAGTTTAGTAACTTTTGTCAGTGAAAATGGGATCCTAAGTTCCCATCCCAGTCCCATATGTGACTTAAGTACATGGCAAATCACTCTTACATTTTTACTCACCTCTTCCTTTCTATAAAGAATGTTCATATTGTTACAAACATCCCTCCACCGAAAGGTTAGACCCTTACTTACCCAGCTATTTGGGGGCGGGAGGGGGGTACTTCCTGTGGCATTATCCCAAATTATTGTTAGAATTGAATATCCTTTATAATGTTGCACAGATTTAATATGACAGCTCAGAAAAAGGGTTACTTTGAGGTATGTGATGGCTACACAGAAAGAAAAATGTATCATCACTCCTGTAATCCATAGATTTTCTTCAAATCTCATACCTATGCCTTACCTTTCTCTCCTCCGATTCTGTAATTACCTCTTTCCTTGCTTTTTATTCACTTGTAAATACACTACAGTCCAGCTTGCAGCCCCATCACTCCACAATAACTGTTCCTGTCAAAGACACCATTGCTGTCCATGTGGCAACATCCAATAGACACATTTGCAAACCTCAGCTATTCAAACCTTCACTGGCATTGAAGGTTAGCCCACCCGCCTCCTCCTTTTTTACAAAAATAATCTTAAATATTTGTCATATGGTGGTTAACCTGTGGTTATGTAATTTAAATGTGCAAAAGGGCCCGCTAAAAAAACAACAACAGTCCATGCAGTTTTTGATTTAACAAATAAAAATTCAGCACACCCAGTTAAACTTGAATTTCAGATAAATAATGTATTTTTTTTAAAGTATAAGTATATCCCCTGAAATATTGAGGATATATTATATTTAAAAAGTATTTGTTGTTTATTTGAAATTCATATTTAACTGAGTACCTTGTATTTTATCTGGCAACTCATGCTACCATATCCCATGCCTTGTCCTACTCCCCAGAGGCAATAAATTCTAATTAAAAAAAAGCTGGCTATAAGGAAGCATCAGGCAATTCATGGAAAGCTCCTGGCACAGAGTGTAGACAGGCAACAAATGAAATCTATCACAATAATGATATCATTATATTATTATTTCTATTATTATTATGACTCTTGTAAGAACATTTGACTAGTCTCCTGAGGTTCAACCTCGCTCACTTCAGCTACCCAAATCCTCTTAAACACTATTTCCAAGTTAATAGTCTCATGATTTTCCTTCAGTCTTATCACTCTCCAACTCTAAAATCTGTAATGAGTCAAAATTATTCATGAATAAACTATAACCCCTTAACAAAAAAGCTGTTTCTTCTGGTAGTTAGCTGCATATTTCTAAATGATACTTTAAAATGTCCTGATTTTTGACATTATCTCTTTGCTTCTGTGATGATGAATGAGGATTTACTTCCCTTGCATGATTCCGACTCCCCCTTCCCCATTTTTTTCAATAGAATTACACTAGCTATGTTAATTGGTATTTCCTTATAAGAGTTAGTAAAATGCTAACACTTTCAAATTCTTATGCCATCAACTACAGGTAATATCATTTGACTTTTTGTGATGTGAGGGAATTAGTGCTCCTGTTCTTTATCTCTTCTTTCCACTTCTACCTCCCACTTTCTGTCTTCTGTACTTGTTCTATTGATAAAGCAAGGTTGATACTATTTACCATTGGTTCTGTAACAATAATCAGGCTTATGTTGATTCTAAAAATTGCAAGTCAATAAAGTGCTTACATTATTTTGACATCACATCAATGCAGTTTTCATACTCTGTTACACTAAAATCTATTGATCTCATGTTTTGAGAAGCTCTTTTGCTCATGTGTCATATAAAACCATGCACTGGTTATTTAGAAAATCTTGATTCAATGAGTTATGCAGGTCTTCTAAATGTTGATACATTTTATTTTACAATATCAAAAAATAATATTTGTTAATGTCACCACTGATCTCATCAGGAAGGTCTTTAAGTGTCGGGAATCTGTCAGGCTCATAGTAGTGGATACACGTTTTCCAAAATTGTCATTTCTGCTTGACACTTTGTATTTTAGCAGTGGCAATAAATACTATCAGTTGTTTTCTTTGAAGCGACAGGCTCATTTAATTCATTTTAGGAAATGTCTGCCAAAACTCTAAGTTTGAATAACCATGGTTTGTCTCTCAATTGTTCAGTCAAGTAAAAATAGTACTTCACGGCAAAAGCATCTAATTTAGCTCACAAACAGCTGGACAAGTGCTTGTCCCCAAGAACACCTTTAAACTGTGGTAGATGGAGGATAATGCACACTTGTTTTGATATAAAGAATATTAAAAAGACACGTGCTCAAGGGTCAAGATTAATAAAATTAATAATTTTAACTGCTTTGTCAATGACATTTTAAAATAAAAAAAATTGTTGTTGTTGTTTTTTACTGGAGTGCATGGCAGAGAAGAATTCAGTGCCTGCTAGTACTGCTTGGTAGCAGCACACTCATTTATGCTAAAGTGTCAAGAGTTTTTGTCAGGCTCCGGACGCCCAGGCTCAGCAGCCATGGCTCATGGGCCCAGCCACTCCACGGCATGTGGGATCCTCCCGGACCGGGGCACGAACCCGCGTCCCCTGCATCGGCAGGCGGACTCTCAACCACTGCCCCACCAGGGAAGCCCAATGTGTCAACAGTTTTAACCATCTTTGCTTATGCAAATGTCAAAGCAGTGCAAAAGGCATATCTTAGTATTATTAGGAAAATAGTGTTGATCTCACTGACTCCCTGAAAAGGTCTTGTGTTCCCCAGGGATCCGTGGAGCCCAGTTTGAAAGTCATTAATGTAGTCTGGTCCTGGGGACTTCCCTCGGAGAACCCTCTAACTTCCTTCTCTCTGGGCAAAAGTCCTAGACTTCCCTTCTCAGTCATGAGTTAGAGCTTCTGTTTTCTGGATCCCATGCCATCCTTTTGTTGTTATTTACTCCTTGGTTTTATATGACAAAAAGTCATATGGGAGGGAAAGCTTTCTGAGCCCTTGCATATATAAAGTATCTTAATTCCACCTTCACACCCGATGGTTTAGCTGCATATGGAATTATGGTTTGAAAATCATTTCCCCTGAAACTTCATGTTACTCTGCTGTCTTCTAGCCCTTGGTGTTGCTATTGCAAACTCTGATGAGAGGGTGATTCTTATTTCTTTATAAGTTGTTTCCTCCATACCCCCATTGAGAAAGCATTTCAGATCATGTTTATACTCTTGCTGTTTCTACATTTCAACAAGAAGGACCTAGGTGTGGGTCTTTTATTTTTTCATTCATTGAAGGACCTCTTTAGACCTTTAAATCTGTTCCTCTGAAATATCCTTGCATTATTTCTTTGTTAGTTTATTCTTGATTGTTTTCTCTTTCTGGCACTTCCATTAGTCAGTGGTTGGAACATCTGGATATATTCTTTAGTTTTCTTTCTACACTGCTAATTTTATTTGTAAATAATATTTTCTATCTCTTTGACTTTTTCTTCTACTTTCCGATATTTCCATTTTGATTTGTAATCCTTCTATTCAATTTTGTATTTTGGCAGTCATATTTTATTATTCAAGACATCTTTCCTCTGTTTTGATTATTCTTTTTTCACTGAAATCTTTTTGAAGATTTCTCTGTTCCATATATTAAAATTTCACTTCCTCCGGTATCATCTTTACCTATTGATTCATCTTGATCTCTTTTGTGTTGGAGACTTTCTTAAAATCTAGTGATCTTTAATTGTCTATTCATATTTAAGAATGAGGCAATAAAAAGTTAATTGGGCACTCTGGGTACATGGGAACACCTTGTCAGCTCACAGATTTAGACTGAGATTAATGTGCTTATTTGGAAGGTAGATTTTTTTAAAGGAGGTTACCTTCTAGAAGCTGAAGAGTACAGGCCTTCAGTTTCTAGAGAGGAGGTTTTGTGTGTTTTTTTGGCCAGAGATTCAGAATGCAGGGGTGGGTGTGGTGGAATAGCAACAGTTATGTATACTTCCTTTCAATCCATTCCTCTGTGTTCAGCCGCTAGCCTCATTTCTGTTCTCTGTGGTACCTGGCACACCCTGGGCTCCAGGATTCTGCAGAGCAGGTTGGGTCTCCCCTTAATCCTGTCTCTTCTACGTGTTCTCTGAGCTGTGGCTTCCTCTGTCACACTCAGTCACTCCTCCATCCACTTTCCATCCTCCAGAAATCATTAAAATCATTGAAATGAAGCCACTGATGGCTCTTCCTGGTATCTTTGTTGCTGTAGGTTTATGTCTTTTCTAAAAATTTGTTGTCATTTCCTAGGTCTTGGTATAGAAAGAGGAGAGAGAGATGTGCTCATCATTCCACCATCCTTAACCAGTAACTCTCTTCTTTTGGCTTCTATGATATCCATTCTTCCAGTTCTCCTGGGCTGTCTCTTTTACTGGTTCCCCCTTCTGTACTGACAGCTTAATGTTAGAGTTTCTCTTTTCTCTATACTCTCTTCCTAGACAATCTTATCCACTGGATCATTTTTAAATGTTTATCTACATGCTGATAGTTTCCTAGTTTGTATCTCCCTCCCTGACCTTACAGCTGGACTCCAGGTTCTTTATCCAACTGCCTACTTGAAATCTCGAATGTTTCACAGATACTACAAAGGTTAGTTTCCAGTATCCCCCTCTCCACCTTTCCCCTATCTCAGTAAAGGGCCATTTCCCTCTGCAGGGCTTTGCACTCCTGTTTCCTCTTCCTGAAATGCTGTTCCCTTCTCTACCTGCCTGGCTACTTTCTCCTCATCCTTAGGCAAAACTTCCATAACTATATAAAGCTGCTCCCTCCTTCCCACAGTTATTTTGTCTCTTGGCACCCTGTTACCAATCCTCATAGAACTTTTCAAATTTGAAATTATTTATTCATGTTTATTTTTACCCCTTTCTTATTAGGTGGTAAGGCCCACTGCAGGCAGTGACTGTGCTGTCATATTTATCACTGCTTTTCCAGCACTACCATAGTGCTTGACCCATAGGAAGAATTTAACAAATATGTGTAGAATAGTTAGATACAGTTTGAAATGAATGCTGAGATCTCAAAACGCTTTCTTATTTATAAGAAAACTGCCTTAAAGGACTTCAAAAATACTCTAACAACTCATCCTCTTGCTTATTTAATTTTTAAAACTTACTTGCAAACTGAAAATGTAACTCAATTAAAACAGAATACTGTAATACTTGTGAATATAGTTTAGTCCAGAAAACGATATGAATGCCTTTTAACTGGCATACATCACCTCTTGAAGGACTCTTAGCCATCTATAGGCTTAGAACTCCAAATGAATTTTCTCTCAATCTTTTCCTTTTGTCCTTACTTGATCCAACTTTATGAAATTATCATGGCATGTTTGATAAGGGCCATGAATGTTCAGTTCAAAATGAATTATGAATCATGACACCACCTGAGAACACAGGAATAAAAAAGAGGCAAGACTTTCCTACTAAAGCCAGACAGCTCTCTATATTTCACTGCTTTAAACCTGCCAAATAAAATGTCATGAAATAGATCAGACGGATCTAGGGGATCTCGCTGTCATGAAGAGCCATATTCATCAGGTATATGTCAACTGTCCTGCTACAGATTCTTGGCTTGATTCCCAATACCCACTTCTTCAGGGGAGAAACAGAAACACAAAACTGGTTATGCAGAGAACTAAGCCCTGTGAACTGACAGAGTGAGATATTATTAATGACTCTGGATGTGATATTTTGGCCAGTCTAGTCATGACCACAAGATCCTTCTATTATCTCTCGGTACTAGAAATAATCACTTGGGCTAACCTTACAAATGCTATTAGCTATCAAAGGAAAAGAATATTTTCTATGCTATAATTCTTGGTTCTAATGAAAAAATTCTTAGAAATTTTATCATTTATCCCAATTTTTGAAGTAAGGTACATATTTGGTTTAGTAGTAAGAGCTATTTCTGTGTAGTAATAAGAGCTTATCTTATCACATCCAGAGGAAACCGACTGCTAGGGGAGAGCCTCCTGTCTCTCTCACCCTGTAAGACCCTTGAAACATCCTGCAGGTAGCTCCTATCTTGTGGGAATGTTGTTCACAGAAAATCATATCACCTTGTAAGGCCTTTCTCTGGTCTCGGGGAAGGTACAAAGGAAAGTAGGAGGGGCTGGACGGAGGGGTCGATGGTTGCCTGGAGAGGTGGCTATAGACAGAAACACAGGTGGGGAGGAAGCTGCGCTAATTAACTGGATCTGGCTCTACAGCTTCCTTGGTCTCCTAAGCCCAGGATGACACCTGCCTCCCTCAGTGTGTCTGGCTAAGCTTAGAAATGCTTCCTTAGGAGGAGACTGAATAAGTTTGAGTTTTGAAGTCAGACGACCCAGATTTGAATACCAGTTAAGCCACTTCCTGGCTGGGCGACTCTACCAAGTTAACTTAGCCTCTCTGAGTTTCCATTTTCTTACCTGCAAATGTGCATAAAATCAGAACCTCTCTTTGTGGATTTTTGGTGAGGATTAAATGAAAAAGTTCTCAGAACTGTGAAAATATAAAATGAGTGCTAAATAAATATTGTTAGTTGCTGTGGGCATTGCTGCTATCTTTCCATCAGTCACCCCCCTTCTCCTGGAAACTACCCCATTCTTGTCTGGGTTTGCATAACCACTTTTATAGGGCTTTTGTATTTGGGGTAAAGCTCGACACACCCTTGGCTCAATATCCCTCTGGCTCTAGGTGTGAGGCACCTTGCTCAGGCCTAAACGGATCAGCATAGTCCCACCTCCTGGCCATGGTTCTTGGCCCTAGGGTGGGTTTGTGATCTAATTTGGTCCAGTGAGACTTGAGATGATTGCTGGGGAATTCTGAGAAAGAAACATCCTTGCTTTTCTGAGAGAAGTTTCAGAAGGGAGGTGGCATCATCATTATTGTTGCTATCTCTTTTATTATTATTGTGGATGACAATTCTAGGTTTTCTGGGGGCCCTGACGTTCACCTTTCACCACCTGTGAGCCTGCTGTGGAGGGAGGGAGTCAGACTGCACATGGAATAGATCCAAGGGGTTTACTAAACTTCTCCATGAGCTCAGGGACAGGGTTAGAACCTCCACAGATTCCTCACAGGTTAGAGTCTGAGATCACAGCCAAGGAGCTGAGTAACCTGGGGTCCTGTGTTGTATTTCAAGAGCCTTCTAAAAATGCTTCATGAATTTTGGGGGGGTGGGGAGAGAGAAATTAGGAGTTTGAGATTAACATGTACACACTGGTATATATATAAAATAGGTAAACGACAAGGACCTACTGTATAACATGGAGAACTATACTCAATATCTTATAATAACGTATAATTCTTTTCCATTGAAAAGAATCTAAAAAGGAATATATATAACTGAATTACTTCGCTGTATACTTGAAACTAACACAAAATTGTAAATTAACTATATTTCAATTAAAACAAAGAAAGGAAGGAAGGGAGGAAGGAAATGCTTCATGAATTTTTAACTGCAAGAGGGCAGCAAGTTATGTGACATTAATGATCTTGAAAAAGCAAGTTCTCCAAGGTCCTTGCCTTCCTTCCAATAACTTGGCCACCAAAGAGGAAAATATTCTGATGTCTTTCTACCAGTTTCTAATAGCAAAAGCAATGGCATCTCAGAGAATACTGCAGTGGCAAAACTTGCTGTTTGAGACCTAGTTCCTAATGAGGTACAAATGTAGGCACCAGCAATCTATGGCACGTGGGCCAATTATGAGACACAGACCAGTTTTCATTGTCAGGGGATCAACTGCCTCTCCCTTTTTCTTTTCCCACTGGAACCAAAGTTCCCTCTGATTGAGAGAACTATCAGGGGCAGGAAAAGTAGTAGCTGACAAATGTCTCCAGCTTCATGTTTGCAGTTGGTTTATCCATCTTGGGGAGACAACCTTGGCATGCCAATTTTCAAAGCTTGCCAACTTTTGTAGCAAAGCACAGTAAGACTAACTGACATTTATATTTTGTTTTGTTGCTTGGTTCCCTGTAATGCCTATATTTTTCTTTAGCCTGACTAAATGATAACCAGGCCCAACATTTATTCTTGATTAAGCAGAAACACCAACTTACATCTCATTGGCAAAAGTGAAAACCTACAAATGCATTTAATCATACCGATAATATTTATGTAAGGAAAGGGTAAGAATGTAACTAAGCCTGATTCTCAATAGCCTTTGGAAAATACTTCATGAATTTTTAACTGCAAGAGGGTAGGAACTTGGCTTTATGACTCAGCTGAAGGATGAATCCTCGTAACCCACTGGTTTCATGTGAAGTTCAGAAAAAAGAACATCATCTATTAAATCATCAGTATCAATGGTTATAACACTTTGGGTTTCGCTTGGAGACTTGGTTCTGGCGTATAAATCTATAGCAAGCCCCAGATTTAGGGAAAGAAACATGGTGAGTGCCCTAATGAATTTCAGCAGCCATGATGATATGAGGAAGGGTCGATGAAATGACAGGCTGTGTGAGCAATGGAACACACGTTGGTCCATGTCATAGACTAGACTGAGTACCTACCTTCAGGGAGTTTATAGCCTAAAAAGTGACTATGTAGGATTAAATCAATGTGGGAAAACAAAACAAATGATGAGCCAAGGCAGCAAGCTGAGGAGTTAGGATAAATCACTCTTCAATAATCATTCCCACTTCTATCCTTGGCCCTCAGAGACAGCAAAGCTAAGCAGAATACTACAAGGTTAATACCCAAGAGGCCTGAGTTCTACTTCCAGCTCTACCCTCGTAGCAGGAATAAATATTAACTGACAATATGTAGTTTTAAAAACACTATATTGGAAAATAAGATTCTCCCTAAGCTCATATCTGCCTGTGGTGGAAAATTCACACTCGATCTCATTTTAGGGCACTGCCTCAGCTTCTCTAGGGTTAAATGATAGTCTCAGTTCACTCGTGAGTCCAGAATACAGGGGGACACCCTACTGTTGAGTTCACCTTAGTCATGCTTTCTGGGAAATGGGCTGCTTGGGCAGAGAAAATATTTCCAGGTTTGGGAGGTGCTTTAGGGCTCACATCTGGCTGCCCGAGCCACATCACATGGCTGTTCTTCTTAGGATATATGTGTGTCCCAGAATGCTATGAATGAGCACGGCACTGGTCCATACTAACTGCCAGACAGCCAAAACCCTGGCCCCTTCAGCCTCAAGGAAGCTTTAACAGCTCTCTCCAATCTACTTCTGCTTTCCCCAAACTTTGGAGCCCCTTTCCCCTTACAGACACTTTGATGTCATTGTTTCCATGAGTTTCTGCCTTGAAAACAAAAGCCAAGGCCGGGTTTACCTGCCGGGTACCTGTCAACTTTGGCTCTTGGTACCACTACACGAGAGCCTGTTAGACATGGCGACAAAGGCAGAGCTACCTTTTCATGCTGGGGAAGGGAAACATACCAACAGCAGCAAGAATGAAACATGAATTAAATTATCAGTAGGATGCCCTGTCACACATCGGTGAGGATGGCACAAGCAATTCAAAGATCAGTTCCTCTTCCACACACCAGTTTGAAATCGATAAAAAGAGCAGGAAAAAAAAACCCCTTCTCTTTGTTGCAGAGACCCCCAGCTCTCCTTGAATATATATTCTCGGCTTCCTTCTTGGGAGCAGAACTGCTGATGTAGCTGGAACCCTGGATACTTGTAGTAAAGACTAAATTTCCCAGCTTCTTTTGTAGCTAAATGTGCCATTGCAGCCAAGTTCTGGCCCATCGGAGGTAAGTGGAAATGTGGTATGTAAATTCTATGAGTGTAGAGTGTCCTTAAAGAGAAGGGCCATGTCTTTCTTTGTGTTTCCTCTTTCCCACTGGCTGGGATGCAGTTACAGTGCCTGAGGCTCCAGCAGCAACCTAGGATCCTGCGGTGGACACTGCATGTTGAGAATGGAAGACCAGAAAGATGGGTGTGGTCCAGGCCCCGGTGACCTTGCTGAGCTTCACCACCAGTCCTGGACTGGCCTACCTTCAGATTTCTTCCACCCTTCAGAGAAATAACCTCCTATCTTAAAAAGCATAACTATTATTTTAAGCTATCGCAGATGATGTTCCTCAAGGTAAACTTAGCTTTTCGGAAGAATTCCACAGTACCAACAATTTCACAGTACCAGGGGAAAATAGAGCAATTTCACATTACCAGAGAAAACATGTGGGTTTTGAGTTCTCTCTGACACTTTCAATAAGGACGTGTACCTATGTATGCATGTGTTTCCTTACGTTTGTAGAAGGGAAACTAGCTTGAGTGTTTAGGATGAAGCTCTAGGCTGGCCCAGCACGTGTATGTGCTTGAGTGGCTGTGGAGCTTCCGGGTCTGAGCTCATCCTAAGCAAGGAATGAGTCAGGTCCACAAGCTGGTGTGGTCACTGGGCTAGAGGGAGGAGTATGAGGATACTCCAAATGTAAAACTCAGCAGGTCTCCTAACTTGCTTGGATTTATATGCAAGCCACAGGTGAGAAGGATCTAAAAGTCAAAACTAAAATACCTAGGTTCCTTAAAATGTTTGGTGAGATTGGGAATTGAATTTTGGGGTCTGCATAGTATAACCACAGGCGTCAGGAGGAGGGCAATGCTGGTGGTGGGTCACATTAGGCGGTGGCAGGAGGTGACAGCAGGAGTTGCCTTTTGACAGCAGGAGTTGTCAAACAACCTGGACGGCAGGAGCTGGGCATCTGTAGCAGCAGATACCCGTGGAAATGAGAGGAGAGGCCAGGAGAGACATGGTGGAGGCCATGTGGATGCTGAGAACACTTACTGTTTTGAAACATTTTAATCATCTCCTAGGGCCCCTCAAAATTATCTAAGGACGGAAGAGAAGGTTTTACAAAAAGTCTGAGACCCTATAATATTAAGCAGGAGTCAGAGCAGAGAAACACTTTTTATTACTATTAATGTGAACTCGTTTTACCCTGAGGTTCACGCAGCCAGGGGAAAACATAGGTTACAATTTTTAAGAGGCTCTTTACAGCTGACTCTTGCTATTTTTCACTGTGCAACATTCAGTTAACCAATATATAGGCTTGAGACAGGCTAAAATGATCCTTTCCAACAACTACCTGAAGACATTTTAAATTAGATAAGAGAGATTTGCCTTCAGGAAACTAATATTGTCTTATGTATGCAATGTGTAGGAGGCAATAAGTAGGTGACAGGACTGACATACTGCTCTGCTAGAAATGGGAAAAAAACACTCCAAGGACAGATTGTTTACTCTTTTACATTTGAAAAGCAAGAGAAAGGAAGGGTAGGTGGTCAGCCCTTGAAAATAAATTTTCTACTTTGCTTTCAGAATAAGACCTTGAATTCTACCTTCTGCAGAAACATTTAATAAACTAAGGTTTGACCCTTCTCTTGCCATCCTACGTATAACAATGAAGAGTTGCAGAAATCTATTCATTAAATCAAAAATTACCTTATCATCTGCTATATTCTAGGAGTTGAGATATAGCCCATATGAAATTAGAAAGAATTCAAAGATCAATAAAATATAATTCTTGCCCTTGAAGAACTCAAAGCACATGCAATAAGTAGGGGGAGAGACAGACACACATAAATAGATGATTATAATATAATGTGGTAAATGAATCTAAATGACTATGTGGGTACAGGAGTGACAAATCCTAGGCATGAATATGTGATATATGAGGATGCGTGATCTTTGAGTTGGTCATGAACAACAAATAAGGTTGTATTAGAGGTAGACTAGCTGCTTAGAGCATTTTATAATAGGTCTTAAGAAATTACAGAGAACATTGTTTTGGGAGCATGAGAAATAGTATGGTGTGGCTGGTGCAGGAGAAACATGACTGGGGAAGGAGAGGCTGGAAGGGGAGGCTGGGGTCAGCCTGAAGGGCACTGTGTACCAAGCTAAAGAATTTGGACTCATGCCTTTTTTTTTTTTTTTTTTTTTTTTTTTTAGCGGTACGCGGCCCTCTCACTGTTGTGGCCCCTCCCATTGCGGAGCACAGGCTCCGGACGCGCAGGCTCAGCGGTCTTGGCTCCTCAGCGGCCATGGCTCACGGGCCCAGCCGCTCCGCGGCATGTGGGATCTTCCCGGACCGGGGCACGAACCCGTGTCCCCTGCATCAGCAGGTGGACTCTCAACCACTGCGCCACCAGGGAAGCCCAATTTTTTTTTTTTTAGGACTCATGCCTTTAACAGTGGTGACTCATCAAAGGATTTTAAGCAGCGGAATGGCATGATCAAATTTGCTTAGCTTGATAGTTGTTCAATCAACACTTACTGAGTTTTTCTTGGGTGCCCAACACTGTTAGAGGGATAAAAGGAAGAGTACAGCTCAGGAAATTTACAGTTCCATGGCAGAGGCGACCACACAAACATCCTGGGGTCATGGTCCATATAGGATGTGCTGGGCTTAGCCAGCCTGGGAGATGCAGATGAGGTTCAGGAGGACCTACGCTGAACCTTGAAGGACTCATTCGGCTGATGCGTGTCTCTTACTAGAATGGAATCTCATAGAGTCTAGCAAGGACTTCTGGCATACAGTAAATGTAAGAGAAGTGCTTGTTAAATTAAATACATTCTTAAAATAAGAGCAGAGACTTATTTGTTTTGTTCAGTGTCTGGAACAGTGCCTGCACATAGTAGGTGCATCACAGGTATTTGTTGAGAAATGAAAGAAGGCAGGAAGGAAGGGTGGGCTGAGGTGAAGCAGAGCATTTTAAGTAGAAGGAACAATATGCACAAAATCATGGAGGCATGAAAGAACAGAGGGTGTATAGCTGAAAATAAAGTTTGAGTATTGAGGACGAGTGAGTATTGAGGCAAGCGAGGTGCTCTGTAGCTAAAGGAAATACTACTCTAAAGGGCTGAGGGCTTCCCTGGTGGCGCAGTGGTTGAGAGTCCACCTGCCGATGCAGGGGATGCGGGTTCATGCCCTGGTCCGGGAGGATCCCACATGCCGCGGAGCAGCTGGGCGCGTGAGCCATG
>NC_041221.1:95696076-95761298 GCF_002837175.3 Physeter macrocephalus | reverse complement strand
GGAGCCTGTGCTCCACAACGGGAGAGGCCACAGCGGTGGGAGGCCCGCGTACCGCAAAAAAAAAAAAAAAAAAAAAAAAAAAAAAAGGGTGAGACTCACCACATAGGCCCCTGGAAGCCAGAAGGATTTCTAGAAAGGTGGTACCTTTCAGACAACTCACTTTGGATACAGAGAATGGCCCAAAGGGATAAAACTGGATTCTGTTCTGCTATAGCAATAAAAAATGACACAGAATGCATAAATCTGAATATTTAAGATGTGGAATAGCTTGGACATTTATTAGGTGAGAGAGATGAGAGAGGGAGAGCAGCCAGGATACAGCACACTTTCTTTTTTGGCTATACAAGGAACACACACACACATATACACACACACGCACGTGCACACGCGTGCACACACGCTTGGTGGAGGTGAGGTGTTTATTTTGGACACTGTGAGTTGAGGCTCCTGTAGCACGTCTGACTGTACGTGTTCAGAGGGCTGTTGGTGATGCAGATCTGGACTGAAGAAGGGAGGAGGGGTTACCATGGGAAGATGACACATGAGCACATATGCCATTCTTCCTGACTCACCTCTAGCAATAGCAGAAGAGACTAGAAAGTAAAATAAACTCAAATCAGTGCTGGGAAACAGCATGGAATACTCTTAGGTATTAGAAACCATGAGAGATCTTTGAGAGATGAAAGCAGATGGATTGGATTGAAGATGAAAATCACAGCTGACCTAAAACTCGGGGAAAAGTGGGAATAGTTTTGAGGGGGCCTTGAGCACAGCCTGAGCAAATGTGGGGGCCGGAAGGGGCTTCTGGAGTAATATCAGAGAGGATGGGGTATCACAGGAATGGCCAAGGGGGGTTGCCACTTTTTTCCAAAACTGGATTTAAGCATGAAAAAATGCACATAAAGCAGTGAGATGGGATACAAATAAATAGTTTTTAAAAGAAAGAAAGAGAAAATAAAGAGTAGAAAGATGAAATGAGGTGTGTAGTATGTTAAAAATCATGCCATGAAATCCCACGTACTTGCTAGAGAGAGGTGTGTCATAAACGGGGCTATAAATTTTCAATCAGTGAGAAAAGGAAAACAGAATCTCTCTATATAACTACAGCATCCAAAGGGTTAAAAACATATTAGCTGCTTTTAATCTGATTTCCACAAGTTCAGCCTGGAATCTGTTCAACTTCAGAAGAGCCATGGGGTTAGCGGTAGTGGAAGAAATGAACTATCAGTCATAACATGTCTGCTTGGTGCCAGGCACTACTCCCATATTTTCTAATTTAATATTCAAACAACTTTGTTCTTAGTCCAAATCCAATGCGCTTTACATTGTCCTTTGCTTCCCCTCAGAAAAAGAAGCTCCTGTGTACTTTGCTGTCTGCTGAGTACTTACTACAAACTGAAGGTTGATTCCCACAGTGTGTATCAATAATTTGGAAAGGAATCTTCCACAAGATTATTGATACTCACAGCCATCTTTTAAGATTGCAATACATTCTGTTGATCCTTGCTGTCATGCAAGGCTCAATATCACTCCTTCTCA
This sequence comes from Physeter macrocephalus, assembly GCF_002837175.3. Classification (NCBI taxonomy): domain Eukaryota; kingdom Metazoa; phylum Chordata; class Mammalia; order Artiodactyla; family Physeteridae; genus Physeter; species Physeter macrocephalus. The sequence goes on along the minus strand of NC_041221.1, from coordinate 95,759,759 downwards.
GGGAGGGTTGATTGGCCCAACACAAAGCTTCCTGGAATCACCAGGAATCCCTTATCCAAAGCTTTGTAACAGAACAGCATGGCCATGGGATGCTGTCCACAGGGGTTCTATGAGGAATTAGAGCTTATAGAGAGAAGCCAGTGTTATTCCAACTGAGTCCAACCCTTGAGTCAATCCACCTGAAATCTTAAATGTACATTTTAAGGTAAATTTGATATAAATGCCAATTAACAGCCCAGATGTACACTGAAGTAGGAAGATGGAGTAATTTGGGTTCTGTAGCTTTCAAGTATGATTCTCTGATCCTCCGAAGATATCCCATGACTAAATTGATACCCTTTAGTATATTCCTTTTCTCTTTTAGCTAGCTAATGTGGAATCTGCTCTCTTCAACTAAGAACCCCAATGGTTGAGATATATACATATATATATATATATATATATATATATATACATATACATATATATATCTGTAGAGGAGAAAGAGGTAAAGGAATAAGATTCATGTTGGACATTAAGCTATAATTAAATACTAGGTTAAATGTGTATAGGTACTAGAAATACATATTGTTGCCCTGGTGTCATTCATCATTACTTTATTTCCTTATTTAGATTTGAATTGCCTCAAAGACAAGGACATCATCTTCTCATCAGAGTATAGTATTTAAGAACATGAACTCTGCCACCAGACTGCCTGATATGAATCCTGGCTTCACCATTTTCTAGCTGTGTGACCTTGGGCAGGATACTTAAATTCTCTGTGACTCAGTTTCTTCATTGGTAAAATGAGGATCATATTTGCATTTCCTTATAAGTGTTCAGATTCAATGTGATAATAAACATAAAGAGCTTATCACAGTCTTGGGAATATGATAAGACTAAATAAAGACTAGCTGTCAATATTATCACATCCTAACTCTACAGAACTTGCTATAATGACAGTGACAGCCAGTGCCAGCAAAGGAGTAGAACAGTGAATGGAAATCATCTTAAATCGTGTAGTTTTGGCCATGGCTCACAGGCCCAGCCGCTCCGCGGCATGTGGGATCCTCCCGGACCAGGGCACGAACCCGTGTCCCCTGCATCGGCAGGCAGACTCTCAACCACTGCGCCACCAGGGAAGCCCAATCATGTAGTATTTTAGCAGCTGATGAAACACACCCTTCTCACCCTCTGAACTTTGGGGCTTTCCCTGAAGGTTTTTTCCTGCTCACTGATGGAGCAATGGTGAGCGCAGAAACTGTCAACTTGCTTTGACATCCCTAGCCTTCTTACACAACTCACTCCACCCATACAGCTCCATTTGTACATCTTCCTTCCCAAATCTGTTCTACATCTGATCTCACATGGAAATCATTATAGGCAGTGTTTATGCAAGTCTCCATGGTGACAGTCCATTCTCTGGTCTCCACGGTGACACTTGCAAATACTCATAACCTCTCAAATTCATTCTGTTTTATTTGAAATGTCTACTGATTTATCAGCCTAAGCCATGTATAACAACACAAATTTTGTCTTTCCAGGAATAAAAAGAAAGGAGAGAATAAAGTGAAAGAATATTTAGGGTATATGGGGATAATCCTCTAAAAAAATGTACAGGAAAACCAAAACCCAAATTTTTATTTCATCCCTTAAATATATAGAGGATGCATAATTAGCACTTACAATTATTTACAAATTATATTTAATGGTAGAACAACTATAATCTCAGTAAAAACAAAGATGTGTGGGACAAACATCACTGAGTCAGTAATCAGAAGACCTGAAATTTAGACCTGATCTTAGGCTGACCAACCACTCCAGGATCGAGAGGTTTCCTGGCACATGAGACTTTAGTGCTAAAATCAGGACAGCCCAAAGTGTCCTCATTTTCTTCATGTTATTGAGGGGCTGGAGAAAATCATTGCTGTGGTTCCTTCCAGATTGAACGTTTTGTGATTGTACAAAATAGAGCTGGCTGTTCTCCCTAGAAGCACCTCAGTTCACTGTGAACATGGTTAATCATGCTTCATTTCCCAATTATAAATGCATATTGGAAGTAAAAGTGCATTTCTTTTAGAACTGAGTATGCTTAGATGTGATAGAGGTCAAGGAACTACTCAAGCTGTAAATTCTAGCCAACTGCCTTAAATTATATGTATTTTTCTTACTTGGGTTTGTTCCCTAACATTTTCACCAAATATGGAAAATCTGTTTTGGGAATTGAGTAAGAGTGAGTAACATTTATTTTTGCAAAGCAATTGTATTATTTAGGGCACATCAGCCTTCCATTGCAAAACATCTCTAACCACCAGTAAGAAACTCACTAGTGTGCAGCCTTCTGTGTTCTCCTAATTCTGCTTGAGAAAAGAGAATGGATGTTAAAAGACGCAAGGTCAGTATACCTCTTTGCTTCATAGCAAGAGAGAAAACAACATGCGAAAAATAAGGAATTATTCAGAACAAATCTCCTCTTTTACTTTCCCACAACTGGAAAAGTTCACCATGTCATTCAGGAGTGTGGAGATAGGTGAGCTGAGCAGAGATATTTTGAACAGAAACAACCTACTGGTGTTTCCATTTCAGTTCACAGCATTTGTATGTCTTTTGCTACCATTCCTATGTGAAAAAAAATCATTGCTTTTGTAGAAAGCAAAGACTATGTGCAAGTTCTTTTATTTTCCTGAAACGCATGTTTACCATGTTAGGAGAGGCTTCTTTCTTCATAGATAATTCTTTTGCAAATTGGTGACTCTGACGTGAAGCCCTGCTCACCAGCACAGTTTCATAATTGATAGGCTGGGTTGTCCTGCAGGTATATCTATCTATCTATCTGTCAACCTCTAGCTGTCTATCTATCTTAAAGAATGTTATTTATAAAACAACAGTTATATAGAGAAAGAGTAAATGAAAAAAGATGCTTTAATTATAAGGGTCTTTCTTAGAAATCCTTTGGACGTATCTATCTCTGTTTATTCCAATTCTATTTTCCCTAAAACCTTCTAAAATTAATTTTACTAATTTTCCCTCATTATTATAAAATTAACCCACTGCTTATTGTCTTCTGTAGCAGGATGGAGTCTACTGTCACCTTCAATTTCTTTATTACTCCCCATTCTTGCCCTTGAAGGGAGAGGGCAAGAACATGTAGACACTGAAGTTATGTTATGAGAAGTGGTCAATATTAGCAAAAAGAGCTTTGTCTGTCTTACATAAATGCTGTCCACTGAAGGATTTAATGATCTAGCTTTGTTTTCTTGGGCTAGAAAGAGGAACATGTCTTGCTGGTCTTGATCACAAGGGGCAGCAAAGATTGCAGTCAGGGCAGAGAATGCAAAGGGAAAAACAACTTTCTAGTGTAAACAGCTGGTCAATTCTGTATGGTTTGAAAGGCAACCTGCATGGAAATAGGAATTGAATATTTGAACAATCCTATAAACCGTTTGCATGTTTGTGATCACTTATGAATAAATTTGAGTTCATTCTTGTGATGGATTATACCTTACGAATATGGGAGGGGGTGGCACTGTCAAACTACAGTACAGGGACCGGCCATGCCAACTGAAATAAGCCAGGACCGCTGTACCTCTGTAGACAAATGATGGGCAAACACAGTCTGAACTGTTGGTGTACTTGGTATATCCTTTCATGAAGAGGAGCATCAGTGGGGCAGGTGTGATCCAGCACTGAAAGTTGCTTTGTGGTGCTGTAAGATAAGAGAATGGAAAATGTCTCAGTAGCAATCGAGAACTATGATTTAATGTGAAGGCTTATCAGTATGATTCCACAAAAGATCTCCTACAGAAGATGTTGGAGGAATGGAGCCTATGAACTCTTGTATCATCCAATACAGAATTTAAAGAAGGTTGAATTAGTCCTCGGCAGGATGAAAAGTACACAAGTAGAATGCTGGAATTAGTGGGAGGGCCTGTCACCATCAAATCTGGCCTCCCAGCCTCCAGCACACTTGCCAGGACCCTGGTACAGGGAGTGGGAAAGCAAGGAAGCCTGTGCCCCAGAGCAGCAGGTCTGAGACAGCACAAGCTGGTGATATTTGTGCAGGCTGTAGTGCCAACAGAGGATTATATACCATTGCTTGAACGCATTTAGGAAATATTCTAGGAATAGACTGTCTCAAAGAGCAGAAAACGTAGGAAGATTGTGGTGAGATGAGAGGATCCCGCCCTCCACCTGGTCCAAGGGGCAAAATTGGAGAAGCAGGGTTCTCATTGGATTGTCTGCTGGCTCCAAGGAGAGTCTCTGACAGAGATGTGATTGCCAACAGCAAACACTAAGCACTGCCCAGCAAAGGGAAGATGAGACCTTTCAGTTTTGTTTTCTTAAATTGGTTCAGAAGATTCAGGAAGGGCTGCAATCTGGCTAGCAGAAGCCACCAGTGGCCAGGATCTGTGGGCTTAACTGCGGCATCGATAGACCTTAGGTCTCGGAGGTTTCTCTCTGCTACCTCCACGAATCCTGAAGGGAGATATAACAGGCAGGCATTGTGTTCAGCTGGGAGAAACAGATTCCCTCTCTCCTGCAAAACTCAGTGGCTGGATCATTGAGTCAGAATATAGAAACTAGTCTTCGTATTTCAAAAAGAGGGCATTTTATACCGGACTCTGTTACACAGATGATGAAAGAGCTGAGAAGCCAAACAGGATTCAGTGAGGAAACCTACTGATTAACAGCTGGAGAAAGCCCCTCCCACTGCCTGATGCAGAGATGAGGGGAGCAGATGGTGATCTTGGGGCCCAGGAGTGGGGACCACTTGACAGAGGTGGAGGTTTCCCTGGGGAGAGAAGGTTGTCGGGGGCAAGTTAGTCCCTCGCCCATTGCTTCTCCTGAAGCAGAGAGAAAGGAGAAGACACCCTCTGGCTCTTCCCCTCCTCTTGCCGCCCGGTATTCAACCAGTGCCTCCCATTAGCTGACTTGCTCTGGAAAGCAGAAGGCAAGGGAGCCTGGGAAATGTCATTCTCTGAAATACAGAGCAGAACTGCAAAGGGAAGGAGAAAACAGAAATATTATGTGCACTATGGTTGAAACAAATCGGAGGTTTGCTTTTCTTTTCACACGAAGGAAGTCTGAACGTCAGCCGTCCGATGCTATTATGGGAACTCCAAGATACTAGCAGGAAGCCAGGCTGCTTCTCTTTCGCCACCACCCTCACTGTATAGCTTTCGCTGTTAACATCCCTTTATGGTCCCCAATCACTGCTGTTGCTCCAGTTGTCACGTTCACCTTCTAGCATGACACAGGATGGTTGGACAGGACATAAAGAGCTTTCCAGAAGCCTTGCCCCAAGACTGCCACTTACATCTAATTAGCTAGTCTTGCTGGTGAAGTAGGCTTTAAAATGTTGTTTTCCGCTGGGCAAATTGCCCTTGCATTCTGCCTTGAAGGAAAGGGAAGATTGGATATTGGGCAAACCACAGGCAATCTCTGTCACAGAAAAAGAAAGACTGGCATTTAAGATTGAGCAAAAAATAGAACAGGGTGGCTGAGCAGCATCTCAGGGCAGCGTCTCAGACACAAGCCCAAGTCTCATGATACAGAGAAATCCCAGGCAGAGAAAGGAGGAGGGGGAATGCTGGGTTAGCAGTAGGGGGTTACTATTATTTATAGCTCTGTTCAAGTGTGAGTAGAAACTTGCAGAAAGTACTGAACATTGAGTACAGTGTTGATCAACTGCAAGTAAGGTTAGATTCTTTATGTAGTAATAGAATAGCGTTCCAGGTTATTGGGTACATAAAAGAAATATCACCATTCATTCATTTACTCATCATTTCAGCAAATACTTGGGCAGGCACTACACTATGAGCTGGGGTCTCAGAGGTGAACAGACAGAGCCATGCCTGTTCTAATTCAGCTTACAGTCCTTTCTGTAGGCTCCTTAATTTCTGGCCTAAAGCTCCCAAATGAATAACCTGTGAGCCACCTATATGATTTGTTTCCTCCAGAGTGTTAACTAATGCAGGATTTTTTAAATGCATACTAACTGATAACTGTTATGAGTTAAATTTTGTCCTTCCATGCAAAATACATGTTGAAGTCCAAACCCTCAATACCTTAGAATGTGACCTTATCTGGAAAGAGGGTCACTGCAGAGGTAATTAGTTAAAAAGAGGTCAACTTGTAGGACAGGCCCTTAGTTCAATATGACTAGTATACTTATATGAGGGAAAGAAGAGACACAGACGCACGAAGGGAAAATACTATGTGACAACGGAGACTCAGACTGGAGTGATGCAGCTGCGGGCCAAGGAATGGCAAGAACTGTGCACCACCACCAGAAGCTAAGAGGCAAGAAAGGATTCTACCCAGAGTAGAAGAAGCATGGCCATGCTGACACCTAGATTTTGGACTTCTAGCCTATAGAACTATGATAGAATAAACTTCTGTTTTTTTAAGTCACCTAGTTTGTGGCACTTTGTTATTGCATCCCTAGAAAACTAATACAATAACTAACATTAAAATTTTTTAAAAGTTTTACATAACAATCAGATTTCCTAACCTATAATGGAAAAGAATTGAAAAAAAAAGAATATACATATATACATATCTATGCACAGTTGAATCACTTTGCTGTACACCTAAAACTAACACAATGTTGTAAATTAACTATACATCACCAAAAAAATCCGATTTCCAATTTCGCTTGGAAGATAGCAGATCTGGCAACACTGGACCCAAATCTTACATTACCACAGTGCTGGAGCTGAGTAACCACTATATTCTCCAGTTACATCAATTGACTGGTTTACTTTTCCATGGCTCTTACAGGAATCTGTATTTGTACCCCACTGTCTCCAGCTTTATTTTCTGCTTTTGACCACAGCCTTACCCGATGGACCTGACCTCTGAATTCTGTGCCGTCAAAGGGCAACAAGTATTTACTTAAATGTCATTGGAGATTTCTCTGCCCATCCTATTTAATATTGCTGCCCCACACTCTATTCTCTGCATTATATTTCCATCTATCTATCTATCTATCTTATCTTCTTTATTTTTTATTGTCTATTTTCAGTAGAATATAAGTTCCCCAGGGGAAAGTATTTGTCTGTTTTGTTCAATGTGGCAGCCCCACTGTCTAGAGCAGTGTCTTGCCTATGAATAAACTATGGAATGCGAAAGCTGTAATGAATCCCATACATTAACTAATTCAATCTCCGTTTTTTAACTCTCAAGGAAACTAACCAGGGCAAGAGAGGGTACACGATTTGACAAAGGTCATATAACCAACCAATTGATAGCTGAGTGAGTCAGGATTAGGACTTAGGCTTTCTGCCCCCAAGTCCAATGATTGTTCTGTGGTTCCAGGCTGACTCCCTACTGACGTAATCATAGTGTTTGGATTTTAAGTACAGAAGTATCAAAATGATAATAGAGAAATTATAACTGTTATGTATTCCATCTAATTATTTATCTGCTAAATGCTTTCAGAACTGAAAAAATCTTAATTCATGTTTCTGATATCTGAAAAGGTGACAGGAGATTTACTGCCTCTTTTATGATTATTCGTATTAAAGATTTAATTGTTAGAGTTTAGCAAATACCTTTTTTTGTTGTTGTTGTTTTGTTTTTTATTTAATTTTTTTAAACATCTTTATTGGAGTATAATTGCTTTACAATGTTGTGTTAGTTTCTGCACAGAGGTGATCTCCCTGTGCTATGCGGCAGCTTCCCACTAGCTATCTAATTTACATTTGGTAGTGCATATATGTCCCTGCCACTCTCTCACTTCGTCACAGCTTACCCTTCCCCCTCCCCATGTCCTCAAGTCCATGCTCTAGTAGGTCTGTGTTTTATTCCTGTCCTACCACTAATCTCTTCATGACATTTTTTTTTCTTAGATTCCATATATATGTGTTAGCATACGGTATTTGTTTTTCTCCTTCTGACTTACTTCACTCTGTATGACAGACTCCAGGTCTATCCACCTCATTACAAATAACTCAGTTTCATTTCTTTTTATGGCTGAGTAATATTCCATTGTATATATGTGCCACATCTTCTTTATCCATTCATCTGTTGATGGACATTTAGGTTGCTTCCATGTCCTGGCTATTGTAAATAGTGCTGCAATGAACATTGTGGTACATGACTCTTTTTGAATTATGGTTTTCTCAGGGTATATGCCCAGTAGTGGGATTGCTGGGTCACATGGTAGTTCTATTTTTAGTTTTTTAGGAACCTCCATACTGTTCGCCACAGTGGCTGTATCAATTTGCATTCCCACCAACAGGGCAAGAGGGTTCCCTTTTCTCCACACCCTCTCCAGCAGTAAATACCTTTTTTGATTTCAGCTTCAGAAGAGAACCCAACTGATTTCTTGACAGCTATATTCTGTGTTTCTTGTTAATGAGGTAGTTAAAAACAAACAAACAAACAACAACAAAAAAACCCCACTACATTTCCACCCGCAGGTTTGAAATATAATATAATGCTGGAAAGTCAAATGATGGTTTTTCATTAATTAACCCATCTGACCTGTATAGGAAAATCAAGTAAGTCTGGTTGTTGAAAAGAGAATACCACGTCACAAAGAGGCTGGTATGTGTTCACCGCTATATATCAGTCATTCATTCATTCAGCAAAAATGTAATGAGGTCTTGCTATGTGTCAGATCTCTCTAATGACTAAATCCAGATACCTTATCTGGATTTTACCAGCTTTACCTACTAGGTAAAGCTTATGTTGTAGAGCAGTGTTTTCCACAGTTGCCTAATGGGAGGGGTCTCCTTGACACTTGTAAAACATGCAGATTCCTAATCTCCACCCTAGACCTACAGAATCAGAATCTCAGGGAAAAACTGGTAATCAAGTGTTTAGCAAGCATCAAGTTCGTTTTTATCAGGCAAGTTTCAGCAAAACTTTTAGTGGGAGTTATTGATATCAACAAAGTATTTACACTAATACATGTGTAATTTGCAAAATAAGTGCTATGGAAAACTGTATACAGCGATTGTTCATTAACTGTTTATTCAGTATGCATATATTGAGCACCTAATATGTGCCAAACACTGCTTTAGGTGCTGAGGATACAGCAGTAAACAAAACAGACAAGATCTCTGCCCTCGAGGAGTTTTCATTTTAGTGAGGGAAACAGACAATGAGCACATACTCAAATGAGATGGTTGCATGTGGTTACAAGTGCCATTCCCTTTGGGGAAGACTTTCTGTGCCAGGTAACCAGGCTAGGAGGAAAAGGAAGAGAAGGGCAAGAGTTTGGATATGAAGTGCTTCCCTGCCGCTCTGTGGGCCAGTCCTCAGGGATGGAAAAAAAATACTGATGTGTCTGAGCTGATTTCAGAATGAGTTCTGGTCTGTCCTCCTCTAGGCCCATCTGGAAAGACTGCATGCTTCCCAGAGGAGCCCAGGGGGTAGCACTATCCACTATATCCAACAGACACTGGGAGGAGAGTCAAATCGGCTGAGAAAAGTGCTTAAAAGATTATATGGAATGTCCTTTCTACTCCATTGATTCTCCACAGCTTTCCCCTGGAGTGTCAGGGCTTTAGAAGTTTCTATATGTCTGGGGGTGAGGAGGTGGCGTGTGGAAATAACTGAAGGTATCAGCTGGTGAACTCACTGGACAAGAGGGGTCGCTGTGGATGGGGCAATATGGCTTTGTAGCTGAGAGCCACAGCATGGACTATCCAAGCCAAATGTCTACTGGGAATCAAAGCCAGGCCTCAAAGCATCAGTAGCACAACCAAAAGCAGAGATAAGAGACAAATGGGCAAGAGTAAACCATAGAGCCTCAACCATGATGGGCTAACCTGACTCAATTACATAAATTACAGTCCCTTCAGAGGCAGATGCAGTTAGGACCCAGAGAAGAGAATGCCTTGAGGGTCAGACTCTGTACCATCCTCTATTCCAAGAGGATATACTAGCCATCCTTACAAGGCACTATCTTGGAAAAGTGGAGAGAGAGACTGTTTTAGGTTAGAAGAGTTTTTTTTTTTAATTATGAATATTCTCAAACATATAAAGAATAGAATAGTATAATAAATTCCATATATCTGTCATTCATATTATAGATTTTTGTCACTCTTTGTTTCCTCAATAAGCTAATTCTCTTTTTTGAAAAAATATTTTATAGCCAATCCCCATGCCATTTTGCTTCTATGGATTTCAGTAGGCATGTCAAGAAATACAATTTCTAACATTACTACAATGCTATTATCATACTTAAGCAATTAACAATCATTTCATGGATTATCTAATATGCAGTCCATTTTAATGTCTCTGATTGTTTCAAATTGCCTTTTTCAGTTGGCTTGTTTGAATCGAGATGTAATCAAGAGTGACATGTTACGTTTGGTTGTTATGTCTCTTAAAGTGTCTCTTCATCTAGAGCAGCTCCCCTGCAATCATCAGAGTAAGAATTTAAGAACAAAACAAGATCAACTGGAAAAAACAAACCATTATGCTATTTTGCTCACATGAGACTGAGCGTGTATATCTTGACCCCAAAACAAGAAGAAGAAGCATTAATAGTCATGTAGAATCTCATCCAACTAGGTGACTTTAGGAAATCTTCCCAGGCAAATTATATTTACTAAAAAGCAGCTAGAATCTCATCCAACTAGAAGGTGACTTTAGGAAATCTTCCCGGGTAAATTATACTTAGTAAAAAGCAGCTAGAATCTACTGGACCAAAGGCTCTTATTCAGGAAACTTTTTTTTTTTTTGCCGTACGCGGTCCTCTCACTGTTGTGGCCTCTCCCGTTGCGGAGCACAGGCTCCGGACGCGCAGGCTCAGCGGCCGTGGGTCATGGGCCCAGCAGCTCCGTGGCACGTGGGATCCTCCCGAACCGGGGCACGAACGCGCGCGCCTTGCATCGGCAGGCGGACTCTCAACCACTGCGCCACCAGGGAAGCCCCAGGAAACATTTTTATGTACTATTCCAAAGGCCACTGGATGAACATGCCCCTCAATTTCTTACTTGCCATCCTATAAATCCTGCAAGACTCATTATCAGCAGCACCTACTCTGGCTCACAGACTATTAAAGCTTATTGAGAGATAACTTGGACTTACCAGAAAACTAATTTACATCAGCAAGCAAAAGGATAATCACAGCCATAAATCTTAAACCTATCCATGAGTACAGCTGGTTAAAAAAATTCAGTGGTATTTTGTTACTTTCATCCAAAAGAGGACTTGTATTTTTTTTTTCTTTTTTAATAATCCACAATGTCTTAAAAGCCATCCAGCTCTATTGCTGTTCCTTTCCTTCTACTGTGCAGGGTAACATCAAGTAAATTATGGCTGAAGGGCCAAAGTTCATTGTTAACTTCCCTTTGTTTGGTTTTATAGGCTGTTGGGAAACCAGAGAATAAAGACTCGGAAGGAAAGAAACCAGAACTTAGACAATGGTACACATAAGTATAGAGAAGCCCTCACACGAAAAAGTACTATCAGTCTTCATTTGTGTGAATTCCCATTTTTAGAAGTTGAATCCATTCCCTCTTATTGGTTTATTGGTTAATTGCTACAAAAGTGCCTCTGGGAATGATCCCTAAAAATGGTGATTAAAACAATCTCCTGAAATGCAGACTTTTCCCCTTGCCAACCCAGCTCATTCCTCTCCATGCTCACATTACTATTTCTCTGGCCAGTGTCTGGCCAAAGACGGATTATTTATAGCAGAAACACCAGAGCTCAAAGCATCTTGCTTACCTTGTGTTGTCAAGGTAACAACTTAGATTTTTCCCCTTCCACTGAAAGGTCAGATTTCTGATGATATGAGTCACAGAGCTCAGGGGGATTGTTAAAATTGAGACAGCACTTTATCAAAGCCAAATTAAAAACCAGGGCTTTATAAACATCCAGACCATTTAAAATTGGATTTAAACCACTAGGTGGTTTACAATACATAATTAACCCTGATGCCTCCATGGTTGTGCTCTGAGGACTCGTGGCTCAATCCCCTCCCCACCCATTGCAGAGCTCTTTTCAGAGACGGCAGCCCTCTCAGCTACTTACTGACCCTGTTATTTACAAACATAATTGCTCTCTCTCATTTGCATGAGATGATAGAGATTCCTGAAAATGTTTTTTCTTTAAATTTCATATTTAGAAACTTCTAAAATTACTACAGGGAAGGAAATGTTGGAATCGACTTTGAAAAGGAATTGGAGACCAATGGTAATAGTAGGTAGGTGCTATTTCAAGCACATCTATTAACTAACTTAATTCTCAAAACAACATTCTAAGGTGGAAAATGTTATCATCTCAAATCCTTTTTTACAAACAAGAAGGGTGAGACACAGATGGGGTAAGCAACTTAGCCCAGGTCACAGGAAAAATTAAGGGAGAATTTGCTCCCAATGGTTCAGCTGATGTCTACACTCTTCACGGCTCTTCCAGAATTCCTTTGTACAAGCTCATGTCTCGAATTGAGATACAGGAAGGCGCTAAGGTGGCATTCTTCTCAGGAGGGAACGAAGGGGAACTGTGCTACTTGTGCTTTCCTTAGATCCTCCAACTCCCCCAGTACCCCCTCCAATATAGGGCCCCCCTGACTCCTACCTCCACGCTGCACTGCCCAATAGGGCACCTATTATATTAACACATAATAAATCGGGGATATAAATAGTTCAGTACCTCAATCCCACCTCATTCAAAACAAAGTTTTGAAAATTTAGGTGCATAATGTTAGCACTTTGTGAAAGGGATTGGCTCCTTTGAACTGACTATAAGCAATGATCGTGAAAGGAAGTAGATTTTTTAGAAGGGTAAATAATCTTGGACAAAAACAAGATTTACTATAACTGCTAGTTTCTTTTTACTGTGTGTACATGGTTTTTCACAGTTAAGGGAAGGCCCAGTCTATTCTTGACAATAAACTTTGTGTCAGAGGCTTACAGAGGACAGGCTGAGGAGTACAGGGCATCCTCCAGAGCCCTCTCAGAGGAAAATAACCACAGACCCATTCTTCCTCCCTAAAGTCAAAAGTAACCACCGTTTTCTGCAGCATCTCCAGTCTCTAATATTCAAAGAGGGATCAAGAACACCAAGGAGTTTTAGCTAAAACTATTCTTTTGGTTCTTCCCATATAGCTACACAATAGAGGTTCATTCTAATTTATAAAAGATTGTTTAGATCCTAGGAACATGTCACTCATGTGTGTTTGAGATCTGCCTAACCACAGATAAGATTCGACTGGATACACCAGTTTTATACATCAAAGAAAAAATTGTTATAGAGTGGTGGATTATTACACAAATTTGGATGAGCCACAGCAGAAGTCACTATAATTAGTTAAAGCCTGGTGTAACAAAGTGGGGGATGAATGAACATTTATTTAGCTTGTGTGCTCTACCCCTCCCAACCCCTCCCTCCTGCCCTTACTGTGGCTGGCTCCTCTCAGCCTGAGTCCTCAGCTCAGATCTCCCTGCTGAGGGCGCTAGCTTGAGCACTCAGGCTAGTGCAGGAACATCTTGCTGTTCCCTCTCCCCAGACTCTGCCCCCACCATCCACCTGGCACTTTCAGGGCCCTCATCATAATCCATAATTTGCAATTATGGATTTATTTGTTTGTTTATGGTCTGCCTACTCAATAGTTCGCTCGCTTTTATGAAGGCAGAGGTCACATCCACTCTAATAGCAGCATTGAGGAGTTTGACTCCTGGCCAAAAACCTGTGTGTGATTTTTCAGGCCCGACCACAGGCATTTACAAAGGCTCTACCTGGAGGGCGTGATGAAGAAAGGCTGCCCTCCACACACCAGACTTGGTGCACAGCTGTGTACTACAGCCTCTGAAGGGAGCTGCAGTCAGTGACTCAGGCCCCCGTGACCAGTCAATCTCTTACACGTATTTGTATTCACAGCCAGGCGATCTTTATTTGGAGGCCTCTTTATCAAGACCCTTAAGTAGAGGTCTTGTTAGGCGCCTCTAAGAGCTGAGAGTGGGGTTGGGGGGGAGGCCTGGGGGAGCGAAAACTTGAAGACATTTTCTTCACTCTACTCAGTACTCAGTGCTCTTTCTCTTCCAGTTATTTCCCCTCCACCCTCACCGCCCTCCCACCCCATGGCCCTGGGGTCCATAAGATGGCAGGAGTCTTTCCACCAGGACTCTTGATAGTGAGATAATTCCCCATGTCTGTGCTGATCCATCTAACTCTCACTGGTGTCATTCTCTGGGGAAAATGGAACAGTGGGGGAATCGGTGCTTTCTCTACTGTAACCTCTTGCTTATGCTATCACCGTAAGTGATTAAAGGCTAGACCATTTCGTTTTGACTTGTCTTAATCAGCTACTCTGATACATGGTGGCTCAGTTTAGCTCTTGACAAACATATAGTAGGTGCTCAATAAATACTAAACAAAAGACTGAGTGAATGACTGAATAATCTCTCCAGGTATCATGTACTACGCTAAGTACTTTAGTCAGTGTATAAGCATTTGCTGAACACCTGCTATGTGCCTGGCACTGTTCTAGGCTCCTGGGATTCACACAAAGATTTCCTGCCATCAAAGAGCTTACCTTATATGCATTCTATCATTATCCCAGTTAATCCTCACAGTAACCCTGTCAGGTAAAAACTGAAAATTATAAAGGTTAATCATTTGCTGAAGGTCATAAATATGTAAGTAGCAGAACTATAGTTGAAAAATCTCTTCCTCTGTGGCTATGGCCTTGTCATCCCAAACTACCTGGGCAGAGACTAGCTTCTCTTCTGATCTCTGGGGTCCAGAACCCATAGTTACTACAAGAGCAGGGAAATCCTAGCTTATCACCTCCGAGGCATTTGGAAGGCTGGTGGAAGGAAACCCAAGAAGCCCCTGAGGTGCCCTGCTGAGGAAGTGCCTTCTAGCAGCTTCCACCTTGTTATTGTCCATAGGACTGGCAAGACCCATGCATCCAGAATCCTCTGGATTCTGTTCCTGCACCCTAAGGAGGCTCACTTGATTCTTCTTAGCCAAAGAAATCTGCAAGTGGCACTTTTCAGTGGTGGGCGCATGGAGGCAGGGCAAGGAAAGTAGGGACAAAAGGACTGAGAGCCGGTAATGATTCTTTACTTTTCCTTTGTCAGCAGAATTCTAAAGACCTCTTGGCTGAAGACTGAGAAGAAATAGAATAGGATTTCAGACTACTCCCTTTCCTTAGTTCTGTTACCTTTATTGTCCATGATTCCAATCCTAAAAACTTTGCAAAATGATGCTCAGAATTGTGATTTATTCTTTTAGATTAGGTAATTTCATGGCAAATGCAACCTTAAAGATGAGAATCAAATGTTTTCTTTAAGAATTTGTTTGACAGTTTTTGAGAAAGTTAAACAAACACTTACCATATGATCCTGCAACTTTACTACTTGGAATTTACTCAAGAGAAATGAAAACATGTCCACACAAAGACTTACATGCAAATGTTCATAGTAGAGATACCGTAGTCAAAAAGTTGACACAACCCAGATGTCCCTCAGCAGGTGACTGGATAAATAAAATGTGGTATATCCACACAATGGAATACTATCCAGCCATAGTAAAGAAAATACCAATACACGCAACAGCACAGATGAACCTCAAAAACATTATGCTAACTGAAAGAAGCTAGACAAAAAGGACTGCATATTGTGGGATCCCATTTACATGAAACATCTAGAAAAAGGCAAAACTACAGAGACAGAAAGCAGATCAGTTGTCGCCTGGGTTGGAAGTGGCATTGACTACAAGTGGCAAGAGGGAAGTTTTGAGGTGATGGAACTGTTCCCAAACTGGATTGTGGTGATGGCTGCACAACTACTTACATTTACCAAAACATTTCAAACGGTATACTTGAAATGGATGAGTTTTATGGAGACATGACACCTCAACAAAGCTCTTAAAAGAGGGAAGGGGAAGAAGCTGTTTAGGCATGGTCTTCCTTTAAGATAAAAAAAACATTAGACTAAAAAAAAAAAAAGGAATATCCTAAACACAAACTATATTCTTGGGATATGATTTAAATTTAAAATCTGTTCATAGAGAGATTAATATTTGCTCAAACACAGCTATCACCTGACATTTCAAGCTGGTCTCTGTGTGGGTTGAAATCTGCAAGCACATTCATGTTACCCTCTTCTTGAAATTCTCTGGAGGACTTTTTGACAGGATCAGAGGATAAATTGCCCCCATGCATGGGAAATGAGAAAAGAGAAAAGAGACAAACAGGAACTGTGCTGAACTGGACGTGCTGGTGAAGCTCTTTTAGAGAAGCTGCTGATAGGGCCAGACGGAGTCGGGGAGTGGGGGAGAGTGATGGGTTGGGGGCTGGCCGCACGGTTTTAATCTCCTTCCTACAACTGACCTGCTAAGAGGGCTGAGGGACAAAAGCGGCAGAGCATGTGTCATGGGTCCTGCATTTGAACGATAGTCAACTGGTCCTCAAAGAAATCAGACTCTGGTCAAGGTGGCATTTTAATAAAAGCAGACAGCTGCCTCGTGCCCTGCGTGTCAGCCTCCCCGCAGCCTCGAGACTCACTTTTCTCTCTCTGTGGGAAAGCCTGCTAGAGGCATACTGGCTGGCAGGATAAGGTTTCTTTTCCTGTTTTTTTCTACTTTTTAAAAACCAGCTTGAAGCCCATTAAAGTTAGGAATGTGAGTGAGACACTCTTGTGAAATATGAAAAGCGGGGTGCAAGGTGGGGGAAGAAAAGACAAACGTGGAAATGTGTGAAAAGTTGGGATGAAAGCGTGCTCTAGGGGAGGGCATGAGTCCTGTCATTTTGGCTTCTACACTTGGGGCTTCTATTCCCTCAACTGAGACTATCAGGAGTCCACATTTTTCAATAGAGCAGCACGACCTTAAGTGTATGGTTCCTGAACACTGGCACTCCAGACTGCAGGGTCTCTGCGGGTGGGTTTTATGCTGTGCTCTTTGGTTGCTGGAGTATAAATCCCACATGAACTGTGCAGCAGCAGGCTTCATGGATAGCAAAGAGGATTATGTGATGTGGGGAAGTGCTTTTCTCCCCCTTTTTATTCTCTTTTCCTTTTTTTTTTTTTTTTAGGGAAGCATTCAACTTCTCAGAGAGATGGAACCACGTCTTCACAGCCAAAGTGAAAGGGAGGTTTGGGGCAAAGCTGTAATAATTCGGGCCAAAGAGGATTGTGCTGGCCAAACCCCCTACACCGCCCTTTATTTCCATCTCACATAAAAGAATATACTGTGAACAAGTATTTCTGAGACAAAACAGAATAGAAAAGTGGGCAAAGAATATAAACAGATAACTCACAGACAAAAAATATATAAAGTACAGCTAATATGTGAAAAGGCTTGGCACCCCTGGTAACTAGGGGAAATGCAAACCCAAGCAACAACGGGGTATCAGCTTTCACGTTTTAGATTGACAAAAATTGAAAGGTACAAGAGTACCCAGAAGGCAGGGAGCAGACCTTTCAATATACTGCTGTGGGAATGTAATTTACAACAGGCTTTTGGTAGGGCAACAAAGAACTAACTTTTAAAGTTAAAAAAGGACTCCCCAATCCCCCTCTTAGTAACTTATCCTACAGAAATGAAAAGCACCCGTATGTTGGGTGGCAGAAAAACTGGAAACAACCCAAGACCATGAGTCAAGGAGGGATGAAGAATTATGGTGCATCTATATTATAAAGTGTCATGCAAATATCAAAAGGAAGGAGTTAGAGTCACACTTGTGATTTAATCTGGAAAAAATTTTCATAATCTGTTAAATGTGGAAAAGTTTCTAAGTAGTATATATAGTGAAAAAATATATAGTGAAATATTTAGTGAAAAAATTCTTCCCTCCCCAAAAATGATATGAGTGAATAAGTTTGGATAGATAGATAAATAGATATACAGACAGACATAACTAGGTAACCTTAACTACCTTAAAAGGGAGGGAGAGAGAGAAAAATACTAACTTTTTCTTTACTCATCTCTGGATTGCTCACTTGTAACAATGAACATATATTACTTTTTCATTAAAACAAATATATTTCTTTAATTAATATTTAATTTAAATAATTTAATTAAAAAGCAATTCTTTAAATTGTGAACTCAGCCCTTTGCTGAGATGCTGCTAAATTTAGAACCATATTTCTGCCAGCAATCAGCTTACACACTACTCCAAATAATATGAACAAAGAGAAAACAACCAGGGAAAGATAAATGACAATGTATGTCAAGATATTCTGTACCTTTGGAGGCTGGACAGCAATGTAAGCCAAGGCAAGAGGGTAGAATTCTGTGTTGTTTTTCTTGGTGGGTTAAGGGACAGAGCCAGGAACTTGAAGTACAGGATTTGTGTTATGGGTACTGTGAGAAGAAAAAGGTTAAATATACATGCTGGGATTATTAGATCAATCTAGCTAATTGTGTTTTTCCAAATCTTCCAAATCCTTATTGATGGTTTTGTCTTTAAAAAATTACTGAAAGAGGTATATTAACATTCCCTATTCTGATAGTGGATTTGTCCATTTCTTTTTGAATATTATTTAAACTGAGTGGTGGATACAGGGGCTGGTTCATTGCTTGGTTGACCTTTACACCTTACACAATAAACATTCTTTGGTAGTCATTTGACATGTATAGAAACAAAACAGATTTTCTTCTGGTAAGTTTTTACATGTTTTATGACTATTATAAATTCAGTATTTTTATATCTTTCTGGTGAATTAAATGTATTATGATTATGTGATTACTGTTTTTATTCTTAGTAATGTTTTTCGCCTTAAAATAACTTTTGTCAGATACTGATGTTGTTACAGGTGTTCTTCTGATCGGTATTTAACTGGTATGACAAATTTATGCCTCTTCATACCTGTCTTTTAGGTATGTCTCTTGTTAACTGTTTATAGATAAGATTTTTAAAAAGTTTATATTTCTAATCTTTGTCTTTTAAGTGAAGAGTTTAGTTTGTGTACATATATTATGTTTACTGACATATTTAAGTTTGTTTTTTCTGTATTATTTTGTTTGTATATTTGTCCCAAGTCTTCACATTTAATAACCTCTTCCCATGTTTGATGCCTCTGGTGTCTGAACTTTGTCTTTTATCTGGATCAAGGCTCTCTGCCTAAATTTTCAGGTGGACACCTCAGTCAGGTTGACACTCTACCTAACTCTCTTTTAGTTATGACATTGTTAACTTTCTTTTTATTTATACTTGGTACCACATTCTGCAGCCCACTACACCCCATTCCACATTGCCCTGGGACCTCATGAGGCTGGTTAGATCCAGTACCTGGGGCTACAGCTTCTCTGGGAGGAGCTGTTAGGCACTTCTTGTCATCCAGGCTCTAATTATTGGATTCATCTTCACTTCTGCCTTTTGCAGTCAACAAACTCTGACCATTGTTCCTTTAAAATCTCTCTTCCATCCCCTATTTCCATAACCACTATCACAACTTGAGTTTACGTTCTTAGTGCTTCATAGTTATGCATTTAATAGTGACTACAGTGGCTCTGCTAGACACAGTATTTTTCTTCTTATGTCACAGCCATCATGTTTATCTTCTATTATAGGGATCTGGTCATATCACTACTGCACTCAAAAACTTCCTATGGCTCTCCAAACAACTTAAATCTGCCCTCAGTGTAGTATTCCTAATCTACTATTTCAGCTTCATCTAATTATTCTCCAGTTGATTTGCTAGCATTGGTCCTATCCCCAACCTAGATTATAAGCTTCCTCACCGTAGGGAACTCTGTCTTGTCCATTTTTTTGTCTTGTCTTCCCACCTTGATTTCTTGCTCACCAGAATCTTGATTATACCTCAAAACTCTATTAGATTGTGAGTTTCTTGAGAGTTGACACTGGTTTCTTTATCACTGTATCTTATCATGACACAGAGGACAGGAACAGAGTAGTTAGAGAAGATTAACTTACACACTACTGTGTAAGTAGTTGCTTGTCCCACTGTGGGAAACAGGACTGTCATCGCCATAGTTAATGTTTATATACCTAGTCCCAATATCTACCTATAATAATACGTGGTAAATTCCTTAATTCAGAACTTTATGAAAGTACTTGTGGCATATGTAGTCTGTTGTCATTTCAACAGGCAACCATCCCTTTTCTCATGTTAAGAGAACCCCTGCTTTGTTTCGATATTAAGAGGCATGGCACATAAGGAAGGTGGCCCAGCCCCAAGGGACAAATCATGGTGAGTCTAGACCAGGAATGGTAATCCCATTCTCCTCATCAGTGATTAGTTTTTTTGTTTGTTTGTTTGTTTTGTGGTACGCGGGCCTCTCACTGTTGTGGCCTCTCCCGTTGCAGAGCACAGGCTCCGGACGCGCAGGCTCAGCGGCCATGGCTCACGGGCCCAGCCGCTCTGCGGCATGTGGGATCTTCCCAGACCGGGACACAAACCCACGTCCCCTGTATCGGCAGGCGGACTCTCAACCACTGCGCCACCAGGGAAGCCCAGTGATTTGTTTTATACTTAGGCATATGACTTTGTTCTGACCAATGAGATAAAGCAGGGTTGCTGAGAGATCCTCAGAAAAAATTCTAAGGAAAAGAGACATATGAAGAGAAACTGGCCTTCCTGTCTTGGGGTGTAATTGCATACAGAACAGATGCCTGAAACTGAGATCACCATCCTGTGACCAGAAGGGATCAAGCTTGAAGAAGAAAAATCAATATGCTGAGGATGAGAGCAGAAAGGTAGAAAGAGTCTGGGTTATGAATAAAGTCAGTCCTGGAACCAGCTACATCCATATCCTGTTGTTTCTGCCAATTATAGGCAAGTATTCTTCTACCTACAGCATGAAAACAAAGTAGCTTAGAATGTATGAGCGCTCACTACAGTCTGAAACTATTTGTAAACACATCACTATATGGTTAACTTAAAGTAATTATATAAAGAAAAGCAGATTATAAGGGAGTTGATGGTCATTTTGATACTAATTTCGCCCAATTTTTCCACACTAAGAAAATGGTTAAAAAGGTTTAGCAGGTGTGCTGAAGAGGACTGTTTTCTGGTTTCATTCTGTTCCTCTTGCTGTTCCATGCTCTCCAATGCCATTATGTCCTTATAATAGGAGTATAATTTGCAGATAAAGACAAATCTCAGCCCCAACTCATGTGACTACTCTTATTTTAAATTCTAGATATTTTGCAAGTATGGATAAAGATGAGTCCTCAATACATGCTGAAAACTACCCAGCACAAGTCACCATTACCCTTGTATTGTGCTGCTACAAGGGAGCTCAGAATCCTCAAAGAAACCTGAGGCTCTGTTCTTATTCTCTTAGCAGTGGTTCAGCCTGTTTACTTGGCCTTGCTGTTCTTGGACTACTCCTGATCCTGCCCTGTCTTCTACATCTATGCCATGAGTGCTTAGCAGAAGTTCAGATACTAGTGAAGAGTAAGAAAAGAGTTGTTTTATATTTTAACTCTTTTCTTGGTTAATGTCAATGGATTTCATTGCAAAGAAACATGGATTCTCTGCTACTCCAGTGTAACATCATTAAACCTCCTCCCTGCGGTGTTTCAAGTCCAGTGCCTCAAAGTATGCACAGCATGAGCCTTGGGGCCAGTGGGGGTACCTACTGGTTTAGAATTTCCAAGGGACTGAACTACATTTGAGGTTTATTTTTGCAGCTTGCCCAACTTCTAACCAGGGATTGTAATTCAGTTAGTGAGGAAATTGAACCTACTTCCCCTTAATCTCTCTCTGGTGAAGAGGCAAGATGGAGATCGATTGTGGAGACAAAGGAAAATTTCACTTTGCTCCATACCTGGGAGAGCAGGGTACTTTACCCAGGCTGAAGAGGAGAAAAAGTGAAGAAAAGTTTAAGCCTGAAGAGGAGTGAAAACAGTATAAAATGTTATAAAAAGGTACATAAAAACAATAATTTCAAAGTAAAACTAAATCAGAGTTATAGGTATTTTTACATATAGGGTTGTGTGACTTCTTGAATGGCAACCATTCTCTCTTTATGGTTTTTAAAATAAATCAGTTTTACAAAGCACTGTTTCTCTCCCCTAATTTAGGAAGAATATTTTGGTATACTGAAAATAAAATTATCTGTAGTTTTACTTTATTGATCTTTTAAAGCATTTCTTGATTTTTGTGTGTGTGTGGTAAAAATAGGGTCACCTCTAGGGGACATATGAGTTAAAAACAAATATTTTCCCACTCCCAAATCAATTGGGCTGTTATTTTGGACTCTAACCTGCCTCACTGCACTTCACTGAAATGTTTGGGGGCATCTCTATTGCTCCACTCCCATAATTAATCACTTCCTTTTCACTGATTTGACATGGGGCCTCTCATTAGCTTGACATTTAGTCTCTTCTCACCTCATATTCTTTAGTTTTATCTACACCCTTCCACGTTCTTCAGTGAAGTTTATACTTGTCATTAGGTCATTCATTAGGCTCTGGCACTGGGATGGAAGAGGATATAATTGGCTGGTGGGAGTCTCATGTGAGAGGAAACAGTGAACATCTTTAGTTCCAAGGAGAGAAAAACAGGACACACAAAAACAAGCTCTCCAAAGATTCAAGTGAATTGGAGGAGAGCTTTCCAATGGGAGCAAAAAGCTTTGGTGATGAGGTTTCCTTAGGGGGCTAACAAAATAGAGTAGAAAGAGATTTCACTTGCTTCTGATTTGATTTGATGCAAATCAGGTTTTATATTCTAACAGATTTTTAGGAAAAAAATTGTTTTATTATGGAAAATTAAAACCAAATACAGAATTAGAGAGAATAATATAATGAAATCACATGTACCCATAGTCCGACGTAAACAATTACCACTCTGCATAGATCTCCTTTTTCCTTCAACAGGGCTTCCCTGCAGCTTCCCTTGGCTAAGCTTGAAGAGAACCAGGGCCTCCCTCAAACAAGAGTAAGTAGCAGCTTTGAAGATCCCTTCCTAAAATGCTTTTTTTTAAGTGAATTATTTTATTCAAACATTGCATACATAAAGAAAAGTGCACAAATCAACTGTATAGCTCAATGACTTTTATAAACTGGTCACACCTGCATAACCAACACCTAGGTCAAGACACAGAATACTACCAGCATCCCAGAACGTCCTTAATTACCAGCCCCTTAATTACTAGCCCCTCTGGAGGTATTACATGGACTCTGTCCCAGTATGTTAGTTTTGCCTGTTTTAGAACTTTATATAGATGACTGAATTGTATAGTATGTACTATTTTGTGTTTAGCTTCTTTCTTTCAACATTGTGAGATTCATCCACTTTGCTTTGTGTAGCTTTAGTTTCTTCATCTTTGTTGCTTATAGTGTTCCATCGCCTGAATACATCACAATTTATTTATCCACCCTACTGTTGATAGACATTTGGGTTGTTTTCAATTTGGGGTTATTACAAATGCTGCTACTATAAATACTCCCATGCACATTTCCTATATATGTATTCCTGTTGGGTAGATACCTAGGAATGGAATTGCAGTGTCATAGGTTTTGCTTATAATCAGTTTAAATAAATATTGCCAAAGAGTTTCCAACCTGGTTGTTTCATTTACATTCCCACCTGCAGTACATGGAAGTTCAAATTGTGCCACATCCTCACCAGGATTTGGTATTGTCAGGCTTTAAAATTTCAGTCATTCTGGTGAGTGCGCAAAGATTTCACATTGTAATTTTAATTTGCATATCTCTGATGACTACGGTTGAACAATTTTCCATGGTTTACATCCTGTCTCATGTAAAACGTCTTTTTTGAATCTCTTACCCATTTTTTTTATTGGTTTGTGTGTGTTTTTCTTATTGAAATAGAGGGATTATATATTTTTGATACATATGAGTCTTTTGGCAGACATTTGTACTGCAAATATTTTGCATCGAGTGGCTTGCCTTTTTACTATCTTAATGTTGTTCTTTGATGAACAGGTTTGTTTTTATTTTTTAATAGCTGGTACTTTCATATCCTATTTAAGAATTTTTTTGTTTACCCCAAAATAATCTCCCACATTTTCCTCTAAAAGTTTTATTGTTTTTCACTTCATACATAGATCTATAACATCTAGAGTTGGTTTTTGTGTATAGTATGAGGTAGGGGCCGAGGTTCATTTTTTTCTATATGGATGTTCAATTAATTCAGCAACATTTGTATAATTACTATCTTTTCTCTTCTGCAACATGATTTTTGTCATCATTTGTATCCATACATGTGTGGGTCTGTTTCTGGGCTCCCTACTTCTGTTCCATTAGCTTACTTGTATATGATTATGCCCACACCACACTGTCACCATCACATTATAATATGCCTTGATAGTGCATATTATATCTCCTCCAGGTTTACTATTCTTCTTCAAGACTGCCTCTGAGGTGCTATTTCTGGCTCTTTGCATTTCACATGTAATTTGGATCAGCATGTCAATTTGACAATTTACACACACACACACACACACACACACACACACACACACACACACACACACCCCTCTGCTAAAATTTTGGTCGAAATTTATTGAATATTTGGATTATTTGGGTAGTGGCCTGTTATGTTTTCTATGTATAGCACATGAGAGAGTGGGAAGAGACGAGACTGGGAGGTACATGGGTCTAGTAAGGCAGGGCATAATAGATCATGTTAGGTATTTTGAGCTTTGTTCCAAGAGCAATGAAAAGCCATTGCAGGGGGATTTGATAATCACTGGTGATCCTTATCAGGCTCCCACCAGTAGTAGGCTCTGTGAGGATACAGTTCTGCTTTGTAGATGTCTAAAGCACCCAGAGAGCACATCCAGATGTCATCTCTTATGAAATCTTATCTTCAACTGCATTTTCCTCTTCATTACTGTCTAAAATGACATAGAAGTGACCTCTAGAGGTCATTGAGTCCATCTCAAAGGAGTAGATTCTTTCTTATTCAGAGCCTCAAATTCATTGTTCCTGAACTAAGTGGCACTAATAAGCCACAGTCAGTTTAATTGCCTGTCTCTATGTGACAGGAATCTCACCTCTAAGCCCAGCTGTGTGATGAGAGGGTGGCATCTCCTAGAGGCTGTTGGGGCCTATTATCTAAGTGCTATCATAGCCTGTCAACAAACAGGAGGGTCCACATCACCTAGACACTGTTATTATTGATAGTCCTGGGATGGAGAAGGGGTTGAGGCTGGAAAGCGCAGGAAGTGAGAAGGTGAGCACACAAATTGAATCTTATGTCTGACATCCACTCCCAGCCATGACTCCTACACGATCATGTTGCCCTAACACGTGATGCATCCAGGAGACCTGGGAGTAATGCTCTCTCTTTATTATGGATTTGTGTACTGTGTGTATATTATTTATTATATATTATAGAATGTATTATGAAATATAACATTATACAATTTTGGAAATGTAGTGAACTATTCACAAACTGCATCACCAGGAGAACCATTCCCTTTGTAATAAATGAGGACATTATTTTCTGTGGTTGCTCATTACCCAATCTGCACATTTAAAAATGGTAACCTTCATGTCATTACGAGTTTCATTATCCATGGCAGAAGAGGGGCTTGACCTCAGAAAGACCTAACCCTTGTTACTCCCTAGTTACCCTCCGCTCTGCCTCAAATTGGCTTAAAAAACAAAACAGAAATTGTTATGCCTATGAGTCTCTGTTGAAACCTAGATTTATGTTTGCAAAGGCAGAACAAATATTTGTAATTATCCTCTCAAAATCTCTCATTCCCTTACTCAGTCTGTCAAGAGAGTTTTGGATAGCTGTGCATGTGTCATATAAACTAAAGGTGTTTTCCAGGAGTTTTGTGAATCCAATTATGGGGCACAGTTAAGTTCTTCTGAGGTCAGCTCTGTACAAAGGTGCAGGTCTGTTCACCATATTATACCCCCTTCCTTTATGCCAAGTTGCTCTTTGGGGTCCTTGTTGTCTTTTTCTGCCTGAAAATCTCAGTTTGTGCCATGTCCATACATTGGAGAAGTTTGAATAGAGTTAAACCTTGAAAGGAAAGAGTTTGGGGTCTTGTCTTATTTCTCCCCAAAAGAACACTGTTCTCTAGGTAAATTTAATAAACTTTTCCTAGTGCCAGGGACTTTGGGAGGAGAAGCCTTTGTCAGCTCACAGAAGGTTCTACTACATCCTTCCTCCAAGATAATAGTTACCACTTACTTCCTGTACATCTGCATAACTTCAAAAGTCTAAGAAATGGAGCTTTCTCCAACAAAGATCTACTCTAAGAAACCTGCTACCTCCATCTAGAAACAACTATCTGGTGGCTTTTCTGGATTAAAAGAAACATTACATCTCACTAAGCACTCTGCAATATGTAAAGCATTTGGCAAAGTGCCTTGTTCACAACCAGTATTCAAACAATGGCAGTTATCATAAGGCTGTTATTATGTTGGGGTCTTGCATTTTTTCACATTGGAAATATATTGTAGGATGTAACAAAAATAAGAAAATGGTTCATCAATATTCATTTTGCAAATACTGTTTTTTTGACTGTTGCTTTTTTATTCTGGATATCATTAAGTACTGGTGATGACTTCTTACCATTCAGGAAAACATA
This sequence comes from Physeter macrocephalus, assembly GCF_002837175.3. Taxonomy (NCBI): domain Eukaryota; kingdom Metazoa; phylum Chordata; class Mammalia; order Artiodactyla; family Physeteridae; genus Physeter; species Physeter macrocephalus. The sequence continues at coordinate 95,733,320 of NC_041221.1, read as the reverse complement.
TCTAAGTTCTGTTTGTCACAGAATACTGAATTTGCAGGAAAAGGGACTAAAATCCTCTAACTCTTTTATAATCACTTCAGCCCTGGGTTAGACTATTGAATTAAGGGCAACCCTTCCCATAACACATTGTATTAACAAATAAATAGCTTTTTTCAAGGGGACTGTTTTTCCTAACCCCACTTGGTTCTGCTCTGAAGCATAAAGTTGCTTAATAATTATAGTAACAGGTGATATTTTTAGCCATGTGTCCAATTCTATTAAAATTTTATGAGTTAGTCATATTCTATGAGATTCTTATAAGTTACATAAAAGCAAAAAAGGAGGAGGTTATTAACAATGAGTAGAATGCTAGAGAAAAATCTTACATAAAAGCGTTTGCATTTTTTGTTCCTAATGTATAATGTCATACACCTTAATGCTCTGTTTAACATTACATGTTTCGTGCCATTTCCTGATGCCGTCCTGATTCACAGCAATGACAGAATATAAATGAAGTTTCATTCACATGCTTTCAAAAGTCATACTCTGGAATTAAATTTTTAATCTGCTCTTGTCTAAGTACTTTCTACAAGAGGAATGTGTATGTTACAGTTTGAAATAAGGTTCAAGTTAAGGCAGTGATGTTACAAGCAAAGGCCAGCATGTTATCCAGAGCCTTGTACAGTGGCTTATACTTTGTGAGTTATCCTTGATCTAGGAGTCCTTTGTTCTACAGGCTCTGAAGCCTGATTCAGTGTCTGAGAATAGATGTGTCCCACAGACCAACTCATGAGATACCGATGTCTAAGAACCGGATGGCTAATATATTAATTTACAATGAGACTACAACTGATATAGGGAATAGAATAGTTATCAACAGATCCATATGGGCTTCTAAATGATGCTCAGAAAGTATGGAATTAGGAAATAGTGATTTAATTGTATGTTTAATGCTGTTATGCTATGACAATATGATGTATCAATCTATATAAACAAATATCTGCATTCTCTAACCTCTGGGGAGGATTCCAGGAACATTCCCCATGATTTTACTATGTTAAGAGAATAGACCATTTTTATGCAGTATTTTTTTTTTTTTTTTTTTTTTTTTGCGGTATGCGGGCCTCTCACTGTTGTGGCCTCTCCCGTTGTGGAGCACAGGCTCCGGACGCGCAGGCCCAGCGGCCACGGCCCACGGGCCCAGCCGCTCCGTGGCACGCGGGATCCTCCCAGACCGGGGCACAAACCCGTGTCCCCCGCATCGGCAGGCGGGCTCCCAACCACTGCGCCACCAGGGAAGCCCTATGCAGTATTTTTAAACAAGTATGGTATTAGCCTTCTAGTGGAGAGATCCAATCTCATTATACAGAAATGTCTCACATATTACAGATGTTTTGCATTCTGGCTCTCACTAAGATTACAATGATATTCCCCAATCACTATAACAGCCAAAAGCAGCCTCACATACTTTTCAATGCCCCACTTTTCAATACCCCAACTCCTGGTTGAGATCCACAAGTTGGCCTTTGACGGAAAGAATCAAGAGTTTAAAAATCTCTACCTTGTGTACAGCATGCCCACTTTTTGATCGGCTTATTTCTGAGATACATGACTTTGTGTTTCTCTTTCTCTAGAGAATCTCTTAGAGGTCCATGTCATAGGTAAGATACCAAGGGACTTCAATTGGAGGCCACCTGGGGATCAAGGTAGAGCCCACTGGGAAGAATCCGAGAACAGACTCTAATGGTTGACTTTACCAATACCAGTGAGTTTTTGTACATTTTTTAGGTGCAGAATCTGTCCCCAGGAGATCTTATGTAGAACTTCAGTGTAATATACAGATGAAAGTGAGCTACTCTGGTGGAAATGGTGATGGGGTAGAGGGAGAAGCTCTGTCTGCTCGACTTCCCTGGCACTCCATGAGGCAGCCCATGGGAAAATTGTATGAAACCTAGGGTCTTGAGGAACACAATTTCATTGCCTAGGCCCCTGGGTGGTTTGGTGGTACCCACTAAGGTAGACAATCACATGTGGATTTGAGGACAAAATCCTACTTAGTAAGAGAGTGTGTCTACAACCAGAGTATGTGCTCAGGAGTCTGCAATGGCAGATGATTACTGTTGCTGGAATTGGGAATTCAAAGACCTGGCTCCCTTATTCTCAGAGGCATGGGTTACTCCTGCATTGGAAAGGGGTGCTCCTCCTTTCCTGGGACTGTGCTTCTAGTTCTGTACATTGATCAACTCTAACTTTAGAAATGGTACTATCTTCATTTACTGCTCTCCTATCTTTGGAGATATTATCTACATTTATGGTGGCTTTTTGTATCTCTGCTTTGATGTAGTATATATTCCTCTTATTGTTTAACTTCATAAAGGTAGTATTATTTATTTTTGACTTCTCTAGAAGTCCAGAGGTGTTCTACTATGGCCTCAGGAACCACCCTTCTAACTTCTGTGTTGTCTCTAGATAAATTAGAGGAAAAACAGCAACAAAATCCAAGAGCTCAAAAGAAAATCTTAACTTGTAGTTGCAGTGTACTCTTTGTATAACCCCAATTATTGGCATGATGGAGAGTTTATAAATGAGGATGAGTGCTCTATTTTCAATACAGAAAGGAAAACCTTTAAGTGAGGTGGAACTAGGGGAAGATGCACTCTCTCTGAGCATTCTCCCTGCCTTCATGAAACAAGTTCACTGATATCTCACTCCACTTTGGGTAATCAGTGAAGAAGTTAAACAGTTAGTAAGACTCTTACTAAGAAGATTCTGCTAGAGGGAATTCCCTGGTCGTCCAGTGGTTAGGACTCAGCCCTTTCACTGCAGGGGCCTGGGTTCAGTCCCTGGTCGGGGAACTATCCTGCAAGCCACACAGTGAAAAAAAAAAACAAAACAAAACAATTCTGCTATACCTTAACTGACTTCAAAGGCCAGCCCAAGGCAAATCATGTTTTTCTTCAATGGTCTTAGTTTTGAACTGTTCAGATTTGGGTGTCTCTTCCCCCACTCTCCTTATACTCCCTCTCCTCTTTTTGTAGTCATTGACTCCTTACTCTATTCTTTAAGCCACCAAATCAGCTCTCTGGGCATTTTTAAACTGTATTTTATTAGCTATAAAATATTTAAAATAAAATTCTGAACAGATTGTTAGTAGAACTTCAGGTATTAGAGAGTTAAGAACTATGGATGTGATAGTAACTTTCTAGAACCCTGGATATTGCTCCATGTGGACACCTACTCTCTTTCTTCCTCCACTAATTCTATCCCTTCCTAGATTCTTCCCCGTCTCCAAAGGAAGAGGGATTGATGATCTGATTGGTCAACTTGGACAACATTGACTTAGAGTGTTTGTGTTGTCCCTGCATGTCACCAATCCAGCTCTCACTCTTCCATCCAGGAGTCTAAGTGGATCCACAGCCTAGCCTTGGTGACCCTGCAACTGTTTTTCTCGAGACAAAGCAGAAACTGATCCACAGACCAGAAAACTCACTCCTTTCTTCCATTTCCTTATTTCACGCATCTAGCCCAAGATTTCAATTTAAGAAGTACCATTCAGGACTTAACTCTAACGTGTTTACTCCAACTCCTGCCTTCTGAAGAGAGCTACATTTGAATATTGGATATTTAAGCAGCTACTAACAAAAGTGTAATTTACTCTCATTGGGCTGTTTTCCTTTGCATAGCATTCCCCTTGGGAATTTTATTGACAGTACAGAATAGGGGGAGGAGGATTGTGGGAAATGGGCTGCATTAATTGGCAGAGCAGGAATAGAAAAATCCTAGATCTGTGGCCATAAAAACAATGATGAGTCTCCTAGCTCTATCCTAATATCGTGGGCTCATGAGAGTTCATTTTTCAATCCCAGAGTGTCTTGAGGGCCATAGATATTCTCTGATCAAGGAGAAAATGTCTCCTCTTTTTCTCCTTAAATCGTATGGGTTAGAAAAAGAAATTTAGAAAACTGAGGTAAACCAAAATGGTAAACCTATCAATAGAAAATGAGAATCATGAATGGTGGAGAAGTCCAGGCTTATCATTATTTAATATCAATTTACCATCTGTTCCAGATTGAATAACCCATCTGGTGTCTATTGCCAAGAAGTATCAACACATCTTCCAGATGCCTCTGCTGAGAATAATTATTAAAGTTTATACTTGATTTAAAAGCAGATGTAAAGGGGCAAAGTATATATGTTTCATCACAAATGAAATTGTTACGGCTTCACTTTTCAGACAACTCCAATCTATTCATACAAAACCATTAGCTGGGATGAAGGTGTGCTTAAGAGTGACAACTGGTGTGTGTTGGGGGAAACTGAACAGTTGTGCTGGTGAGTACAGCCATTGGTAATGGTAACCATAGGCATAAGGGAGGAACAGGCTCAGAGAAATTCCACCCTCTCATGAGAACCAGAGAATCCTGGTAATGTAAAAAGATGGACAAGAGTCCTCAAACACGGGGCTTCCCTGGTGGCGCAGTGGTTGCGCGTCCGCCTGCCGATGCAGGGGAACCGGGTTCGCGCCCCGGTCTGGGAGGATCCCACGTGCCGCGGAGCGGCTGGGCCCGTGAGCCATGGCCGCTGAGCCTGCGCGTCCGGAGCCTGTGCTCCGCAACGGGAGAGCCCACAACAGAGGGAGGCCCGCATACCACACCAAAAAAAAAAAAAAAAAAAGTCCTCAAACACATGTAGAGACTATTAAACATGCATGTATGCAGATTCTGTCCTAGCTGCTAAAGCTTGAGCACAAGAAGATGAACACAGCACTAAGAGAATTAATTGTCAGTAAGGCTGGAGTCTGCCCCAAATAAAGCCTGGCCTTGGTTTCATATCCACAGCCAAGACGGTGCATGGTGTAGAGAGAACATAGCACTGGATTTGAAATCATGTGATTTGGGTGTGAATCTTGACTCTGCACTTCACTGGCTGTCTGATTTTTGGCAAGTCACTTGACCACTCTGGACTTGGATTTTCCAATCAATAAAAATAAATTTATTTTTAAAAATAACTAAAATGTTATTTAATCAAAAGAAAAATAGTGAAGATCAAATTTAAGTCAGACAACATATACTCAAACTGATCACAGAAAACTGAAAAATTTTCATGGGGGAAAAAAGTCAGAATAATTATTTTATAAATCCTCAAATTGATCATTGTTAATTCAACTTTTTTTTCCTAATTAACCTCACTTTTGCAAAATGAGCAGGTTAACACAGTATGAATTCAATTCAGTAAATATTAATTGAGCATTTACTATATATAAAGTTCAATGCTAGGCATTACAGAGAAGTGTAGGACTGATAATCATCCTGCAAACACTGTCACAGCTGTTGCACTTGTCTGTAGTCAGCACCCATTCTTTTTTTTTGTTTGTTTTGTTTTGTTTTGTTTTGTTTTTTTGTGGTACGCGGGCCTCTCACTGTTGTGGCCTCTCCCGTTGCGGAGCCCAGGCTCCGGATGCACAGGCTCAGCGGCCATGGCCCACGGGCCCAGCCGCTCCGCGGCATGTGGGATCTTCCCGGACCGGGGCACGAACCCGTGTCCCCTGCATCGGCAGGCGGATTCTCAACCACTGCGCCACGAGGGAAGCCCAGCACCCATTCTTACGGTCGATGCTCGTTCCGTACTGATTCTTAAAGATTTTAAGGATAAGCTCTGAATACAAATATGAATAAAACATAGTTTCTCTTAGCCTTTGTCCATGCCTTAGATTCATCTCAGTTTTCCAAATGTACGGTTGGTAAACGGCACTAGTTAAAGCACAGATAGTTGAAGTACTAGTTAGGTTTGACCAATGTGTGCTATCTGATTCATTGGTTGACAACAGGAGTTTGGTCATTAGAATCTAACTTAAGTTTGGATTTCATTGGGGGAATCTGTGGCTTCCCATCTTGACCCACGGTTTCTTTAGGGATGTTTTAATTTTCTTGACTGTTTTTAATAGTTTCTACTTATTATTAAATATCAAATATATACTGGATGATATAGTAAAGTTACCTCTATTATCTTGAGAAGCCTGCAAAGTTGATAATACTGTTTTAATAGCCATTTAATGGGCTGACCCAGGGGCTCAGAAGTGATGGGTATATTTCCTAAAGCATGGTGACTAGGAAGTGCTGAAGAAGTTGACTCTGGGTCTGCCTGACCTCAAATCTGGACCTTTTTACCATTCTCCATTGAATGATAAGCATGATTAGCAGAACTTCTTTCCCAGCATGGGCTCTGTTTCTCCTTGAGCTATACTTTTCTCTCCAACACTTTCATTCCTCACCCATCAGATTATACTTAAAAATTAGAAGCCCACATCCACATGGTAAAAAAGAGGAAATTTCCTCTCTCATCATAGCTGTAAAGATAAATGACATTTGTCCTATGACCAGGCAGGAACATCTCAATCATTAGAACAGAGTGGGTAGTGAACTCCTGTCACCATCAATAGAGAAGAGCTCTTTCTTCATCGCAAAATCTTTTGCTAGAGAATGCACAGAATTCTGGGGGCTACAGGACAGGAAAATATTATGAATATCTATAAATCAAGGCTCTGAATCCTCTAAGGATCATCCAAACCAAAACAGATGCAAGGATAATTCCTAGAAGAGGGGTCGGGGAATGAGAGGCAATTCTCATTGCCTTATTCTATCATATAAGTCCCTTATTATACGTGGACACTAGACAGAGGAATTTTCATTCATTGCTTCATGTAATTAGGTGGCTTAAATGTATTTCTTACCCTCCTTATAGACAACCTTGTGACTCTGGTTCAGTACAACTAACCATGTGCTAACCTGTGCTAACCTTTATGGGTCCTGGTTTTTCTCATTTCCTTTCTCTTCTTCTCTAGTACTAGCATGATCGTGTTTGAAAGATCATATTGACAGATTGCTTCCAGGGGATATTTTTAGTACTATGGATAAGAAAATCTCCAGCAAAGGTCAGATCTTTCTGTTTTAATTAAATTGCAGTAGAAGGAGATTATATCATAAGGGTGGCCAGCCAGCTAACTCTACAGCAATATATACAAAGCCATCACAAGTCTCCTTTGTTACCATGTGTGCGTAAGAGTGACGTGGGCACCAGGGACATGTTTTAATTTAAAATGAGGTTCGATAATTACTTAGAGTTTTTTTCAAAATTGTTGTCAAGGGATATTTAATAAGGTTTTGTAGATCCACAGTGATTGTGATTATTACTTTTTATTGGTATGATATTTTATTACTTCCCCTTCGGACATGAGTAGGCATTTTTTAACCAATAGGATTTTATGATTGTCATTGAATGCCACTAATTTAAAACCTTTCAAAAATCCTTTCAAAGTATTTTTCCACTCATTTACCTTTTCATGTATTCTCCAGATGAGAAAATTATTTGAGTTCATCTTGAAATAAAATACCTTTCACATATTCACTCATAAGAAAGGATGCTTTAGTGCAAGGGAGAGAGAATATTAAGGACTGTTCCTGAAATGTTATGGCTATGAGGGGGTTGAAATATTGATGCTTTGTAAATAAATACAAACCTTGTCACTTATGATACATCTTTTCTTACTGGACCCCAGGAGGCAATAACCCAGCTCCACAGACGATTCAGCTCAACCTGCCTTTTAGACCGAATGAGCAATAAAGAATTTTTAAATTGGCTTTCTCAGGTTACAAATTAGATATCAGCATATTTACTTAAAATGCCAGAAAATATTCTCAAAGCTGCTTTTAACGGATGTAAAAGAAAGCTCTGATCTCCATTACAACTACCTGTCATTTGGCTCTTGTAGCTTCACAATAAGTTTGATTTATTAAGCAAAGAGAGAAGCAGTTGAGCAGAATGTAACAAATGAGAATTGGATATTGACTGTATGAAAACAAGAAAGTGCTATGGTTACTGACTATGAGTGATTATTTCTTCTGATGAGGAGTTCCTTTTGTTCTAGACCAGAGAGTCTTCTTAAATGGAATATACAGTACATACAGGAGAGGAGTAGAAAGGGAGGCAGGGAGCAAAGAGAGAGAGAGAGAGAGCACGAATTGAAACGTAAATCTATGTGCCTTTTTCTGCTTATTAAAAATGATGAGAAGGATCCCAACATCCCTTCACTGCTTCTTTCGTGCATATTCTTTTTTCTGGTTGAGAGCTCTCTCTCCTCGGGCCATTTTAGCTATAGGCCTCCCTCCTGAAATGACTATGAAAGGTATCCATTAGCTCCAATGAATTCAGCTTCAGTGGCCATCTTGTTCTTTGGAAGGCTGTTTGTGGTCTAAATGTGGCCCCCGTCTAACTGCTGTCCTAATTGTTTCTTCCCCTTCATGGCTACAATTCTTGAAAGAGTTATTCTCACTATCTCCATCTGCTTGCCACCCTCTCATCTGCTCTCTTCTAATCTGGCTTATGCCTGTTCCATTTCACTGAAACTGCTTTCAAAATGTCACTGGTTACTTCTCTGTGAACCTTGACAGTATAGACCCCCTGTCCTTCCTACTATATGCTCTTCTCTTGGTTTCTGTGGCACCAAAACATCTGGTTTTCTTCCTGCCTCTTTAACCACTTCTCTGTCTGCATGAAGTTCTTGTCCTCTGCTCATTTCTTATATGTAATTGTTGCTCAGGGTTCATTCCCAGGCTATCCTCTTACTTTCTCTGGGAGATCTTATCCAACCGCCTAACTCCAATTCCTAGTACTGTAAATGTCAATAATTTCCAGATCTCTGTCTCCCGTTCAGCCTATCGCTGGAGTACCAGATCCACTGATACAATGGTCCATGAGTCATATCAACTCAGATGTATCTGTAGGAGCTAAAAAGTCAACCTGCCCAGAACAGGATTCCTCCTCTCTCTTCCAGCCACATCCACTCCAAACATACTCTCCCTGTTCCTTATCCATCATGATTTACAACAGCTTACTAGGATTCAACCAGGACTCCTCTGTACCTTGTTTCTATATTCATTTCCCTTCTTCCCATTTCCACTGAACTTCCTCAGTCCAGGCCACAAAGTTTCCCTGCCTAGACTCTCCCTTGAGTTTCCTAATTGTTCTAACTCCTGCCTCACTTCCCTGCAAACCACGCTCCACCCTGTGGCCAGAGTCAACTTACTTTCCTGCACATCTGATCATGTTTTTTCCCCACTTAAAGCCAGTAATGTCTTTCTAAAGCTCTCAGGATCAAATGCAAACTCTGTAACATGACTTACAATTGTCTGCTTGTTCTTGTGGCTTCTTATTTCTCCAGCCTCTTCTCCCATAAACCCAGCATCCACCGCCCCCATAAAGTTCTTCCATAGAGCCCGGCTGCCCCTTACCTTGGAGGAGCTGCCCATGCTGCCCCTGCTGCCTGGTGTGCTCCTGCCTGCCTCTTCGCCTAGTAAGCTGTTTTTCTCCCTTTAGGCCTCAGCTGTATTTTCCCTCTTATAATTTATTGTAATTTCCCTCCCCCTCCAAAATATGTAAGGGTGTTTGGCACATGGTAGTTACTGAGTAAATCTTTCTTCAATGATTGAATAAATTTCAAAGGCTAACTTCACAGCAACTTTCTCCCCAGATATTCTCATTATGTGCACTTACTTTCAAAGAGATCTGTTGAACTAGTGTTGTTAAGTTGATTGTCTGATGCCACCAATGATAGGAGTTCTTCTATCAACACTGATGTCTGAGTTCTCAATCTACTATGGAAATGAGGTCTCTAAGTCACCTGGGAAGAGACTTCACTAGGCAGATGTTGACCTGCAGGCTTCTAAATGCAGTCTCCTCCCAGGTGACTTGGAGACCTGGCTTGGGTTCTGTTAGACAGATATCCTGCTCTGTGTGGATCCTACCCGGTGCTCACTTTTTACTTCTTCAATTTCTACTATTGTTCTGTTCCCTCAGTTACATCCAATTAGCACCTTACTTCATTTCTCACCACCTTTACTACTATCACCAGTCATGCCTTATGTACCACCTCATGTGTTCAATTGGTTCTATCGAGGATGCTGTGAAGTAGTCATTACCTCCCCTATTTGATAAGGAAGAAACTGAAGCGTGTAATCATAAAGCCATTCAGTGGCCAAGTTGGGCTCTAACTCCAATGTCAGTACTCATTTTATGGTTTCTGGAGGGAAAAGAGCCTTCTTAATATTACATCATTGTCACCAGTCATGCTCATGACATAAAGTAAGTACTCAGTGAGTAGCTGCTTATTGGATAAATGCCAGTAAATAAATTACGATGTTAGAAACAAGAAAGAGTATTCTTTCTACTTTGTTAATCCATTTTAATGTAAATAGTTTCTTAATGACTATGTGTAGGTATATTAAGCACAAACTGCAACCACACTCAAATAATTAACCAGATGAAACTGCAAAGAGTGAAATGGTTTGAAGTTTCACCTTGACGAATAGTAAGGACCAACGACTTTCCAGAAAACTGACAGAAAACCAAGAACTGAGTGTGACAAGAAGACTGGAAACAATTAATGGGACAATTTTCACTTTGCATCTAAATCCTATCATTTGGCCAATGTGCATTTCATATCAAATGTGCTTCATTTTAACTGATGTGTAATATTTAAGATACATAAATTTGATATGGGGTAAAATGATGCATAAAATGCACTTATTTTTTATTAGTTTTTCACAGCAAAGAATTAAACAAATATTTCCTTTATTGGAGGTACAATTGGCTCCTATTGGACCTTTTTAGGATAGATAATATTCTCACTTATTTAGAGATAAGGGCATGTGAAGGGGATTAATACTTTATTTAGATAAAGCAAATTAAAATAAGTTATAAAAATGGTGAACTTTTAGAAACTACAAATGATTGAAATCTCTTAAAAAGGAAAGTGGGATATTTGTCTAAAGTCATCAATTATCTGGAAAATATACTTATATCACTGCTTAAAAAGGCATGCTTAAATTAGCAGTGTGAATAAGGGGCATGAAAACGGGTGTTTGAACATTTGGCTTGTGTCTCTGAGCAGCACAAGCTCTGGATCCCATGCCTTCGAGCCTAGTTATCATCTTCAGCCTCTCTGCCTGAAGGTCCCTTCTTACATAGTTTGCTTGATGAGGAAAACCAACAAGCCTTCCTACCCTCCCACTTTCTCATCCTCTCTGATGCTCTTTATCCTCATTTTAGAACCCTTGATTATATGTTCAAATCTGGCACTTGCAACCTGGATAACTGAATCAAATTGGGAGAGAAAATGAATATTTTCACCTGCAAAGACTAGGAAGAAAAGACATGCAGATTTTTGTGTTAGCGTATCTTAAAATAGCCCAGGGGTGGTATTGAGAGCATATACAGCCTGTACCATCAATCTAGGAACACTGAACACCATCGTTGGATGTTGAAGAACTATGGGTCAAAATATAATGGTGACTATTGTAAAAGTAATTGCTGATAATAATGTTTGTGAAAGCAAATTGTCAAGGTGATTGTTGAATTATTCCGAGAAGTAACTATTTTGTAAGAAGGTTTCACAAAAGCACTATTTACCTGGGTTGATGGATCCATTTGAAAGTAAAAAGAATAAATGAATGGGGCAAATACAGAGCCAGTCTAGGGATCCTCATATTGTGTGTATGTGTGCATGTATCTCTAGCTCTCTCTACCCATATATCTCTCTATATATGTATTCCCTGATGTAAACTACAAAAATCTCATTAAACTGATAAAATAATTATCCTGCCTAGATTAAAGAGATCCTGCAAATTTTCAGCAGAATTTGTACATGTTTGCCTTATGAAACATAAAAAGTAGTCTTTTGAGTTTCCTGATACTGTGAAACTTCTGTTTTTTGACACATTGATCTACCATTTACTAGATCAACAACTGTGAGGGAAATAGAGATTGATGTCTAGCTGGGATCTTTGGACTTAATTAAAAGGGCTCTAATAATAGATTTTTTTTTTTTTTTTAGCTGTCCACATCACGACTGGCATTGAGATTGTTCCTTTCTACACTAAGGCAAGAGATGTCCACTTATTTTGAGACAACTGTGAAGTGTATATGCAGGAAGATATATTAATAGAGAGTGTATGTGTGCATGTGTTTTTGAGAGAATGAGAGAGGAAAGAAAAGTATCATATTGCACAATTATCTTCCTGTCTATTGGAAGTTGGACTAATTTGCCTTGAATATCAGGACTGTCCTGAGGGATACCCACATGGATAGTCTTTCAGGCTAAGCACAGAGAAAAGGCTAGCCAAGGAACCGATGTTTTTGAAATGTGTTTATAATTTTCCATGGAGCTTCCATTTAAAATGTTTCAAGTGTTTGGATGAAATAAAAAAAGAACAAGAAATGAAGAGGCAGAGTGATACTGTTCTGTCCTGGCTTTAAAAATTCCTGAGCGTAGCTCTAGCTAAAACATCTTTCTGAATAATTCGTAACATCACTTTAGAAGTGCTGCTGGGAGTGATGGTAAGTGGTCAACTTGGCATCAGATAACCATGACACTCTTTCAAGTTAACATTGTTAAGAAATAATCAAGTCAGGCAAACAAGCATGAACATGGGGAAAAATAAGTTTGGTGCTATCTGAAAATAAAAACAAAAAACCACTGGCATGAAAAAAATCAACAAAAATAAATTTTAATGCAAAATGTAGTTGCACCTTAAATTTACCCACTCTAACACCAAATGTGCACCCAACAAAGCAGCTTCTTTATTTTCTATGGCTGAAGTGATTTTCCTTATTAGGTCCTCACCAGCAGGGAGAAGACTTGCCAATAAATAGTATTTTACTTTCTTCTAAATGTTCCATAACAAGTAAAGGAGGGTTTAAATGGCCTCTTCTGGATGACTCCCTTTTCCTGCCCAAGATAAAGCGACAGAGTTCTGGTATATGAAGGGAAACTAATTGTGACCCTATGGCAGGGGTAGCTGGAGGCTTAGATCCACTGATCATCCCATGGATCCTCACTTCTCTACTGTTCTACTCTCTTCCTGCACTGCTGACCCTTAAGCTTCAATTGGTTCAGTCTGGCCATTCAAGAAGATGAGCTGCCCCCTACTCTTGGAGGTGTAGTCCTAGAAACTTCCCCCTGTTTCACAATCTTTTTTGCAGCAACCTCTTATTTTACCCCCAAACATTTGCCAATCCACATCCCCTCACTGGAGGGTGTGGGAACTTCCAGGGCCCCTGCTTGTCACTCATGGACCAAGTGGATTTGCCAAAATAATCTGTGTGGTCAATAGGGCACAGCCTGACCACTACTGCAGCTCCTTCTCCACCCACCAGCCCCGGGGCACTCAGCCCCTTTGACCTGCTTTGCAGCATTTGCTCATTATTTAACAGGAAAAGCAGCTGGGCCTAAAAGCTGCTAAAGTCAATATCCAGGTTCCTTTCACGTGATTTGGTGTGAGATGGAAAGGAGAATGTCCAGAGATTTTCATTATTTATGTCTTCCTGCAACTAGAGCTGGTGCTTAATCTTAGTGGGATTTAGAGACTCCAGTTCCTCGGGGGCAGAAGAAGGAAAGTACCATGGTAATAAATCCTTATGAATTCATTTACGATGAAGATGCTATTATGAGAGGTAAAGCTGGGGAGGCATGATCCCAGGTCCTGCCCTCAGCTACTTACTCACCCTGGTGCTTCATTTCCCCACAGGTTGGGATGAGGGTTCACTCTGACAGACTCACCACTGGCTAGGAAGAACCGTCAGATTCTGGGCAACCAGAATGGCCAAGGGACTCTGGGCGGGAGCATTTGAATTTAAGAGGAGGAACTACCCTGGGGTCTGGTTGGGGTCTTGTTCTCCGGGAATGAATGCTGTATTTAGGGCTTCCTCTGGGGGCAGGGGTAGAAGTGGGCTACTGACCATCTCCGCTGCCATGGGGAGTAGACATCTGCTGCCTTTGGCCCAGAGCACCAGCCAAAGGGCAGAGGACAGGTGAGGCCTTGCTCCCTCTCTTCTTCTTGTCCAACAGCACAGTTCTTCTTATTGTTATTGTTCTTAAAACAGGCACAGAAAGGCTAAATATCACAGTTGTCTCATTCCACAAGGCAGCCTGGCATAATCCAGAAGACCTAGTTTCTGGTCTTGGTGTCCACACCATCTCCTTAGGCAAAGGCATTCTCTGAGAACGAGATCCTAACCAGACCCCAGGGTGGTTCATCTTCTTAAATTCGATCTCCCCCCTACCCCACTTCCTGACCATGGTCTTCTTCCTTTCTCTCAGGTACTCCTTGTACATCCTTTCTGTTATCTCACTGAGTCCCTTGGCCATCCTGGTTGCCAGCATCTGAAGCTTCTTCCAACGTTTGGGGGATTTTCTTGGTGAGAGGAAGAGCCACTTCTCATGTCAGGAGAAAGAGCCACTTCTCATGTCAGAAGGAAAAAAAAATGCTAAATATTCAGACTTCCTTGAAAGCTGGAATTTAGGCCCATGACAGGGGCCCCAGCCATCATGATCTCTTGCACAGACTTTGAGTTGGGAGTTGACACAAGTTGTACTTAGCAAGGAAATTCAGGAGGGGAGCCTTCCTGGGCCCCCAGAAGAAGGGCTTTGGGGGTGGCATCTCATGTCTGGTGGGGTCAGTGCTCAGCAGTGGTAGCCTGACTTATCAGTTCTGCATCCTAATTTGGACCTTCTTCCTGACAGTGCAGCCCTATGTGGTTCTTTAGGTCTGGAAAATTCTGTGAGCTCCCTAAGAACATTTTAGTACTTTCATTTTCTGCTTGAAACAGACGCATTTGGTTTCTAATTGCATCCAAAAGCCCTAAATGATACATATGGCTTACGGGACATTTTATGATTCGACCACTACTTTCCTCCCTAGATTTATCTCGTAGTGTGACTTCCCACCTCATACACTGCAATTTAGACATATTTAAAGTCTTTCATCTTTTCTTGCTGGCTCTTTCTTTCCTCCAGAACTGTATAAACTCTCTGCCTTCCGTCTGGAAAACCCCTCTCTGCCCTCTGCACCTACTCATTCTTTGAGTCTCAGTATCATTGGGACAGTTTCTATGGCAGAATCTGCTAGCTCCCCTCCTCCCTCTACATCATTACCAGAACCCCAATTTTACACAGACTGGTGTGGGCCCAGTTAGTGCTATTCACCTCCTTAGTCTCTCTAAAACTATGAATGGCTCTGTGACTCAGTCCTGGCCAATGAGTTGCAAGTAGAAGTCGGCCAAGTGGGGCCTCCAGGATGTAAAGGGTCAGACTCGGTCCACAGATGCCTCTTTCCCTGCTCCTTCCCTTTTTACCTGTAATGCAGACCTGATGTCCAGCATTGAAACAGACGTTTTGTGGCCATAAGAATAAGAGCCACACCGGAGGAGAAGGAAATCAGAAGGAGCCTGGGTTCTCAATGACTTCCTGGTAGAGTTGCACCAGATATGAACTGCTTACCTCCAATTTCTTGTTAAGTAATACGAATAAATCTCTATTTAGTTAGGTCACTGTTGTCAGCCTTCTGAGTGCAATTCTGAGTCCCTTAGGCACTCTGGCTAGGTGCTCTTTTTAGTTGTTCTCACAGCATCCTTTACTGCCCCTATGAATTTCCTATTTACTTGTCTGTATCTTCACTCTCAATGGTATGCTCCGTGAGGACAGTGATTAGAGTGGGTTGAATTGTGTTCCCCTAAAAGTTGTGTTCTAATTCTAATCCCTGGTGTCTGTGAATTGGGATCTTATTTGGAAATAGAGTCTTTGTAGATGTAATCACGTTAAGAAGCATCTTATTGGATTAGAGCCCTAAATCCAATGACTGGTGTCTGTATTAGAGAAAAGAGAGGGAGACTTGGATACAAAGACACATCCAGGGAAGAAGGCCATGCGATTCTGGAAGCAGAGATTGGAGTTATGCTGCCACAAGCCAAGGAACACCCGGGGCCTCCAGAAGCTGGAAGAGGCAAGGAAGCCTCACTCCTAGAGCTGTCAGAGGGAGTGTGGTACTGCAGATACTTTTAGATTTCTAGCTTCCAGAAATGAGACAGTATAAATGTCTATGGTTTTAAGCCATATGTAGTCGGTAAATTGTTACAGCAGTCCTAGAAATCTAACGTCGTGCCCATGCCTGCAGTATTAAGATTGGCACCATGCCACCTTATGTTAGAGTCACCAACCCTAGTATTTCTCTTAGAGCAGGTCAGCCCTAGAGCTATAAGGTGGGGTGGATCAGAGCCAGAAGAGATACTTGGTCTACTTTGTGAGCTAACAATTTGTTAATTCTGTATTCTGTGTCTTGGCATCCTCACAATGAAGTCAGCATCTAAGAACCCGGAATCCAAGGATGGCAAACATTTTATTTTGACTGCCTAGAGTACTGTGTTGCACAAGATTGTGAAGCTGCATTTGAGTCATTTATTCCATTTATTCAACAATTATTTATAGAATGCCTACTATGTGAATACGCGAAGTACTGTTCTAGGTCCTGGGAATCCAAAACACACAAAAGAGCAAAATCAACCAATCTATCAATCCTTGTCTCCATAGAGCTGATACTGGAAAGAGTGTTCTGATGAAGTAGAGATGTCTTCCATAAACATGGGAGGGAACAATTGAGGCAGTTTACCTTCAATTTGCTATCCTTCCAAACCCTCAGCCTTGGACTTTCAGGCAGTTCCACAGTTGTATGTACCTTTTCTTTGTTTTCATATAAAAATTTACTCCACTCGGGTCTGCTGGCAGCTCTTTCTTATTTTGACATTTAAAGAGAACAGGAGTGGCGGACCTCAGTTTGAAGAGAGAGGCTGAGTGCTTGGTGCTAGATGAAACAGACCGCTAAAACCCAGGGGAAGAGTTAAGGACATTCTCTTGCCTAAATCAGAATCTCAAGAAATGCAGAGTGTACCTCAGTGAAGCAAAGAATTTCATTTTCCATTACAGAGTAAAAGCTAGAGGTTGGAAGGTGTTGTAGATAACTTTAAAATAATAGCTGTGGATAGTCCAGAATAAGGCCGGTATGAGGTTAAATGTGTCTTTAGCTGAACTTCTGAGAAATAATGAAAAAATGCAAGCTAAATTTAAATACTTAACCAGTCCAATATGCAAATGAAAAGTTCACACACACACACACACACACACACACACACACACACACACACACACACACCCCACATTCAATTTGAAAGGCTAACTTAAGGTTTTATCTTGGTCTCAAAGAAGCTGGCTCTAAAATTTGGTGAGAGTCAGGAATCCACTGGAAACAGATGCTGTGTAAGCAAATCCATTTTCCAGCTTAACAGAATGTCAGAGTCTGTAAGTCCTAAATTCTCCAGTCTGTGTAGAGCAGGCATTTTTATATCAACATACCAGACACCTCAATTCATGTTATACCACCTCCTTTGACCATACCTGAGGTCTTTTTTCAGTCATTTGAGGCAAAATTATGTTTTTCATTGTAATTTGATTGTGAAAAGAGAAAATGGGACATAATTTTGGCTGGAGGCTGAGAAAATCTGAGGATATTATGGTAGTCTCAGGGGGACACTTTGGTTCTGACATAGGCAGACAAGAGTACAGCCATTTTGGAAAAGGACTGGGGACCGGCCTTGGGCAATTCAGGCCTTGCAAGCTAAAGAACAAAGACCCTGGGGGCCTGACTCCCAGAGAACAAAAACTAAGCTTGCAGGGATGAAAGATTAACTTTATCTCAGTTATACTGATGAGTATACCTAGTTGCCACAAGACAAGAAGCTCAACTATAAATTTTCACCTTATCTGTTCCTGTGCTTTCTTGCATAAAGTTATCACGCATGTCTTTCTCCTCCCAGAAGCCCTCTCTATTCCTGACAGCCACCATGGGGCCACCTGCCGCAGATCACAGAAGTGCGATGATTCCTGGAAATTATCCGTGATCATGAGATAAACCCTCCCTTTTTTAATAAAAGCAACCTGTCCCTTCTACTCGAGGAGCTGTCATTTTTTTCCCCACTTTCTTCCTTGTGCACAAGCTCTTTTAATAAAAAGCTTTACTTGCCTAAGAGTCTTGTGGAAGCGATATTCATTTCTATGGTATTGTTGTCCAAGAATCTGGAAAGGGCCTGGTAACAGTTCAAGGTGAGGTATGGCTTGAATTTTCTGGTAAATATTCTATTCTCTGTCAGCTGATATCTGAGGAATATGACTCTGGGAGTTACTGATTCAACATTCAGAAATTATGGAACTGTGCAAATTTGACCTGTCTTCCACCTGGCTTGCGATATCAGTCAAGTCACTTATGGCTACTGTAACCTTCAGGTCCTAACACAATTACAAAGACCTCCAAGTCTGTCTAATCCGGCTGCAGACTTATTGGAAGGAATGTCCTCTCTCCACGGCCTCAAAGCCCTTTTCAACTCTGTAATGTATTTTTGTGTGAAGAGGCCCTGAGGTCAGCCCAACCAGTGACAACTGAGCACTGAATCTCATTAAGCTCTTAACGGTGAGAAACTCTCCGTCCAAACAATTTGTGACATCTGCAAACACTAATTTATGGCTGCTTTAAAAAAAATATGCACTTTCCCTTTGGCCATGTAACCAATGACTCTTAAAGTAAGCTCCAAGGCCATAAGTGGATTAGTAATATATTTCACTCTCTCGAAATGTACATCCTTTCTCAGTTCTTATGTGTAAGGAATACACAAAACCGTAGAGTTTTATTTTCACATAGGACTTAAGGCTGTTTATGGCTAAATTAATGGGTGAGCTATTAGAGTTACTTAAATTTGATATTTGCAAAATTAGCACATTAACGAAGCATACCGAGGACTTAAACTCAGTATTATACTATGAAGACCACACTGTGCTATCAAATGTGGTAGAGTTTGAATATTACATGCATACACATAATTTGAATGCCAGAATCCTGGTATTGCTGTAGCACCACTGTTGTCTTAAAATAGATGTCATTTTAGATGCTGTTCTTTTTGCCTTTCCATTCTAATTTATCATTATTTTAGCTCCATTATTATCTGTTTATTTACTGGGGTAGCTTGGTTAATGCTACAGTGTATGGTGATACATATGTGCATCAACAATATTTTTGGCCTATGACCCATGATTTCTGTAATGACTAGATGTTATGCATCTATGTTACGTGGTTTCAGTGTGAATCATCCCTTCTACCATTTCTAAAATCACAATGCCTTCTCTCTCTGTTTTTCTCTCCCTGTATGTATTTGCTTATATAGTGATACTTCCTTTTCTTCACCCAGTTCTTTTTCCTTTTGAGAAGTGGGAAATGGGTGGGGGGTAGGCGTGGCAGGGGAATCTTGGGTCCTGCCAAAGAAGGCCACACTGAAGAAGTCTGAGATATCATAATACAGACTTGAATGCAATGTAATAGAACGAGGCGGAGGTAACATAGATTTATAAAAAAATTGATACTCATGTTTTATATTTTAATTCACACCATCTTTATAATAATTTTAAAGTTCTTGGAAACTTTATACAAACACAAAATACATACATCTATTTGCTCCTTTCTCCCCCTCTTATTTTGTGAGGGATGCTCCTTTACGGAGATAGTTTTCAAAAGACTACATATCATCACCACACTAGAAAACAGTGTCTGATGTAAATCATATGTATACACATAAGTGTGTATCATTTGTGTAGCACCTTGACGGTTATTTCCAATGCATTCTATTTTCTCCATTAGAATGAGACAAGGGGTGGTCTGATCTCAATCTGTATTTGACTCCTTAAAGTCACCTAGCTGAGAAATGACCCAACTGGAATAAAGTGACCAAATTTTCTAAAGGCAAAGTTGGTTTCTAATCTTTAAAAATTCCTAGATAAAAAAAAAAAAAGAAATCATCTTGGCAGTTGAATCCTTTTTGGAGGAAGGAGGCCACTTTGTATTTTACTTTTTAGTCAAGAGCCTGACTGTCATACACCATCTCACCACACAAAACATAATCATGTGCAACATATTGTGACAGGTGTTTTTGAACATCTAGACTCTCAAATTAGAGTTGTACAGGCAACATGATGATATTGAGAACAAACACTTGTTCTCGTGGGAGCGCATTTAATCACGCTGATGTACTTTTACCACCTATTTAGAAATTTGGAATCACTCTGGTTGAGCTGCCACAAAAATTACTTTTAGACACAATACTTGTGAATGAATCATAGCTATGGTCTCCCTGTCACCTGCTGCCTGTATCAGTAGTGGAGTAAGAGACATGGAGACAGAATTATTTTGTAATGGCTTCTAAACAGTACATGTACTTTTAGCATCAGTCTGTTTATTGAAGTCAATAGTTGGGGAAACATTTTCTGGCATAAAATTTAAGTTTGTGTGTAAGTCAAGCACATATTATTTTTAGCTTAACTGGAACTCAAAAAGAATCTGTTCTAGAAGAGATCCCCTTTATCTTTTATTTTCTCTAATTAGCTTTGGAACGCCAATAAAAAGACGCTTTTTCTACCCTTCTGCTCCATTTGCCATATTCTAGGGGAGGATGTTTTGGTGTGGGCAACATACTAACATACCCAAAATTTACTAAACACACAAACAACGGCTCTCTTTTCATCCTCATTCCTTATTTTCTTCATAATCTGTCTCAAAAATTATCTATTTCACACTAACTAAAATCAACTCTAATTGCACTTTTAGTTTTTAAGCCTTCAGTATTTTTATCAAATATTGGTCTATAAGTGATGTAAAACAGTTTTATGAGTACAGTGATTTATGACCCTAGCTGGGTTATAATCTTTGCATGTTTGTACTCATTACCATGGGATTGGATGAAATAGGCACACCCCTTAGGCTAATGCTTCTTGGGGTTTGTCTTCAAAACAACACTTGGGCTTGGGTAGAATGCAGATTCCTGAACCACACCAGACACACTGAGTTAGAATATCCAAAGGATAGGGCCAAGTAATCTGCCTTTTAGCCAGCATGCCAGGAGATTTTCATGAACACTAGTATTTGAGGACCACTGCTCTAGACAATGTTTCATCTAGATACACTTAGCCAACAGATAGTAACTCTTTAATAGGAAGGAAATTAGCATTTATTAAGTGCCCAGTGTAGTGTATAGGTTACATCATTTAAGTTGCACACCAGTGTTTTGAAAAGTGATATTATCCACAATTTGCTCAAGAGAACATGGAGCCTCAGATGTTAATGCTCTTTTCTGTTCCAGGATCCAATTCAAGGTATGACACTGCATTATAGAAAGATGGGTTTATAAATAAACAGTGCTAAGGAAACTGAGTAGCCATTTGGAAAAATATAAAACTAGATCTACACACAAGAATGAACTCCAAGAAAATTAGGGACAAATACTAAAAACAGTATTATACATACATGCAAAAATAAAACCATACAAATACTAGAAGAAAAACATGGGTGAATTTCTCTTTAATTTCATTGTGGGAGAAGTTTTTCTAACTATGTCTTAAAATCTAGAGGGAATAAAAGAAATGACTAATAAATTTGATAACAACAACAATAAATATTTGTACGTGTCAAAAAAAAAGCAAACCCATAATCAAAGTCATAGGAGAAAATACTTTCAACATTAAGAGAAAATATTTTCAACATATATCATAGACCAAGGACTACACCCCTAATGTAAAAAGAATTCTTAAAATTTGAGGGACAAAGATGGAAAGCAAATAGGAAAATGGGAAAAAGACATGAAGGACAGTTTACAGAAAAAAAAATAATATAAAATAGCCCTTCAGCATATGAAAAGATGTTCAAAATTACTAATAATTAGATAAATAAAAATTAAAACACTAAGATAATATTTTTTGATTATAAGATCAACAACTATTAAAATGTATGAGAATGCACTCTTTTGGCAAGGCTGTAGGAAAACAGTCTTATACACTGTTGATGCAAATGTTAACTGGTACAACCATTCTAGAATTTGGCAATTTCTAACAAATCTATGTATGCATTTACCTCTTGACCAGGTGATTCCACTTTTAGGAATTTACATCTTCAACAATACAAAAATACATGCATACGAGGTTATTCATTATTGCATTGTTTGCACTGCAACATATTGGAGACATCATAAATCTCTTATAGAGTACCTGAATAAATTATGGAGTACTATGCAGCAGTAATTAGAAGGATGAGGCAGAGATTTATGAATTGATATGGTGTGATTTCCAGGATATATTGTTAAATATTAAAAAACAAAATGTAAGAGTATCTGTGGTAAGCTATCTTGTAAAGGAAATGGGATATGAGATAAAATGTATTTATCTGCTCATCTGTGCAAAAAAAATACAGAAAGGATAAAAGAGAAAATAATGAGATAGGTTATCTCCAAAGGGTGGGTGGGAATGGGATGGAAAGAATGGGAAAATTGATACAGAAAAGAGGAATGATCAAAGTGACACTGCTCCGAGTGTACCCTTTCATACAGTTCTGGCTTTTAGAACCATGGTAATGTTTCACAACCATTAATTCAATCTTATTTTATGTCAAAAATTTAAATTCATTGACGTGAATTTGTGAAAGCAACTCCAAACAGAATACAAAGAATAACAAATGTGCCTAACTATAAAACAAATCAACAACAAAAAAATCACACTGAAGGGGGGAGGAGAAAAAGAAAAGGAACCTAAGTAACTTTGTAAAACAATAATATTTTCACAGTAACTCCAAGGCTAAGGACAAAAGAAACTATATACAAACATAGTACTCTAGTTAGTAAATTTATTTTTTACAGGGTTATGGGTTAGAAAATCTAAAACTACTTTATGTGTATTCTAGGATTGAAAAAATAAGTAAATATATTTTGGATAATGGGGATCCAGGTTTATCTTGTTGGGGAAAAAATTACAAATAAGGCAAGGAGGAAGGCTAGAATGAACCCTGTGGAGATGAATTGGAATTGGAGGTACCAGTTATGAATTCAAAGGTATATACACATACACACACAGATGGATATAGAGATAGATATAGATTCATGTATATGTGTGAGTATATCCATCCATACCTATATTTCCTAGCTCTCTTCACTAAAAAGTTCTAGAAGCAAGGAGACTCCAGTAACAATGAGCACCTTAGCACCTAGATCTTGACAAAATTCAAAATCCATCATGATTAAAAAACTAAATCCCATAGCAAATGAGGAAAAGAACCCCAAAATGTCCTTAGCTGGACAAAGATTATCTATAAACACCTATCACATACATTATGCTTAATGATAAGAATACTGGAAGTTTCCCTTTCAAGATAGGAACAACACTTCTATTTCACATTGCACTGGAAGTCCTAGTTAGTATTGTATGGCAAGAAAAGAATATGTATAAGGATTAAAATGAAGAGCAAAAATTATTATTTATAGATGTATGGTTTTATACATTAAAAAATCTAAAGGAATCTATAGCTGGGCAAGTAGCAGGATAAAAATATCAAAACACAGAAATCAATTTTCTTTATAAATGATGAAATATAAAAAGAGTAATATAAATAGAGATAGCATTTACAGTATTATAAAATATCAAATATCTAGGGGAAAAATTTTATCAAAGTGTGTCCAAGATTTCTGCACATAAAATTATAAAATTTTATGATACAATTTTTGTAAGATCAAATACCCTGGAATAAATCTTCTAAAGCATATGCCAGACTTCTACAGAGATCATTCTAAAACTATGAAAAAACTGAAGGCTTAAATAAATAACTGGTAAATATACTATGTTCTCCATATCAATCTACAAACTCAATGCAATCCTAATGAAAGCCCCAGTAGTATTTTTGTTAGAACTTGAAAACCTATTTCTGAAATGTAAATGGAACAACAAACGGTGGCAAAGAACTAAGCCACACCAGAACAAGTTGGGGGGACTTGCCCTATTAGATGTTGTCTCAGTCCATTTGGGTAGCTGTAACAAAATATAACAGTCAGGAGAGCTTATAAACAACGGAAATACATTTCTCACAGTTCTGGAGGTTGGAAGTCTGAGATCAGGGTGCCAGCATGGTCTAGTGAGGGTCCGCCTTCTGGGTGGCAGACTTCTTGTTGTATCCTTACATCGCGGAAGGGGCTAGGGAGCCCTGTGGGACCTTTTTTCAGAACACTAATCCATTCCTGAAGGCTCCACTCTCATGACCTAATCACCTTCCAAAGGCCCCCAACTACTAATACCATAACCTTTGGGGCTAGGGTATGAATTTAGGAGGGAGACACAAACATTCAGACCAGAGCAGATGTCAAGATTCCTAAAAATCTATAGCTGGCAATGTTATATTTATTGACCTGTGTCATGACTACACAGGTGTTTACAATATACATTAAGCTATACATCTAGGTTTACTCACTTTATTGTGGAATAGATGATTTCTATTGTGTTACGTTTCACAATAAAAGGTATATTTAAACAACGAAATTCGTTAAAAAAAAAAAAAAAGGTTTTCTCTTTCTGTCATTCCTACCAAGATTCATTTGTGGGTATTAAGTATTTGGACTGCAAATGGCTCAAAGCCATGCAATATGTGACTTGGTATTTTGACTATATGCTCTTTGACCTGAGTGGAATCAGCTATGGCAATCTCAAGTACAGTGATATTAAGATGTAAGAAGGGACTATGTAAAACCTAGGACTTTTACCAAAAGGAAAACACACACACACACACACACACACACACACACACACACACACACACACAGACACACGGTATAGGGCCTGGTCCTTGAATTCAGTAACTACTCTTAACATGAAACCCTATTCAAATATATCAGAGAGAGTATGTACTGCCATTTTTGGCTGAACAAAAGAGCTCACAAGTGATAATGGGAGAGAAACAACCTAGGAAAATACTTAGTCTGTTTCAAAGAGGAAGTGAATTTATTAAAAAGTCAGATAGCATGTTTCTTTTACCAGGATATTTTCTGCAGTTCTTTTTCAATGTCGGGAAAAGTGTGTTGATGTCTAGCCTGGGTACTTTTTCTTTAAACACTCTATATCCTTGCCTTCCCAGAAAATGTATCACATATGTTTCTCTTAAGTACTTTGGTAACTTGTCCTCTCTTTCATTTTATGCTCCTCAATCACAATTAACTTTGTTTCTATATCTCCTCCAGATTTTTCTTCCCACCTTCTACTTTTTCCTCTCTTTTCTCCCTATCACCTTTTGAGTCCTCATGTTAAAATAGAATGGTTAAAGAGACGAGAGTTTCAGAAAAAAAATAAGAGATGGAGGTGAAGCAAAAGTCAAGCGATCATAGAAGGTAAAACAAAGAAAGATAAAGGAGAAGAGACATGGAAAGTTCACCCTTGGGTAGGGGAGGTGAAAGAGGAAGGAGAAACACACAGATAGATTGGGTAAATTGGGTGAAATTTACCCATGGGGCTCAACTGAGGCACTATCATCTATGCTCCATTAATCCACTGATGACTGACAAAGCCGTTTAGAAAATCCTTTAACACAAATCAGTATCAGTATGAATGAACGGAATCTGAGTAACAGCCATTTTCTCTAACTGGAGGTTTATTATTTTCAAGAAAATACTTTCAGAAGAACAGGAATTAATACTGTGTTTCCCTCCTAGATAAGATCAGGGATTCACTGAAAGGACTGGTATTTTTCCTATAATGTGGTTCCCCCAAGGAGCAATGTGCTCTGAAAGTTACTTTGGGATTTGAAATGGTCTATGGTAATAACCTTTTCTAAATCAAAAAGCAACCAACCCACAGGATTTGATTTCACCAAAAAGGACACGACATTTTCTTAAACTTTTCTAAACTCACCCTAATATTTCACTCTGTATCATCAATGTACAAGAGAAAAATAAAGCTGAGTTCCAAAACACAGATGAATTAGAGAAAAATATAAATTATCAAATGGAGTTTTGTCTCCACGAATGAAATTTGGGCACTTCCATTGTTATCAAGCTCCTACATACATGTGTCAACCAAGTCAACCACTTTCCCCAGGAATGAAATATTCAGAACCACGATGGGTAGGGATTATCATGCTAACAAACATATTATCAAAATATTGGCACTGAGAGGCATGTTAGAGAGACGCTCATTCAGACCTTTTTAATTTTTATTGAGAAATTGATACCTCAGAGTGAGAATCAAAATAATGATAACAACGAATATTTACTGATTGTTTACTGTGTGCCACCAATTTTAGGGTGTTAACTTATATTTAATTTAGACCTTATAATGACACAATTAAGTAGGTACTACTAATATCCCATCTTATATTTTACAGATAAGGAATCTTACCTGTAGAGAGAGGTACACTCCATTCTAATGTTAAGTTGAAGATGTAGTTCAGTGACTTGTACAAGATCTCTACAATATTTACTAATCAGCTGCTTTAAGTCAAGTACTGGGCTAAAGCACTGAAAATGAAATGGTAGACACAACAGAAAGGATTCCCTGACCTCACAGAGCTTACAATCTAGGGGCCACAGGCAGTCAATTAAGGCAGCAATAGTGTAAAACATTTTAAGTGCACTCTTAGGGTCAATATGGGGAGAGTATGGTAAGCAAAGAGCAGACATGTCTAACCTAGTAGCAAAGAGTCAGTTCTGGGGAACAGGGTAGGATACAGTTCATTCACAGAACTGGAATCCAGATCCCTTAAATCCCAGGCCAGGGCTCTTTTCAATACCTCATGTTGTACTGCTTCATTGTACCTCCATTAGAAAAGGCCTAGGGTCTTCCCTGGTGGCGCAGTGGTTGAGAGTCCGCCTGCCGATGCAGAGGACACGGGTTCGTGACCCGGTCTGGGAAGATCCCACATGCCGCGGAGCGGCTAGGCCCGTGAGCCATGGCCGGTGAGCCTGCGTGTCCGGAGCCTGTGCTCCGCAACGGGAGAGGCCACAACAGTGAGAGGCCACGTACCGCAAAAAAAAAAAAAAAAAAAAAAAAAGAAAAGGCCTAATCTTTCATTATTAAGGTCGTTTACCTGTGCTGCTCTGTTTGGTTATTAAGCAGTTACAGTCAGTATTGGCCACACCCCAGCAGGCGGAGTGCTTATCTACTTCTATTTGGTTATCAGCTTAATCAGTTGGTATATATCAGCACTTAACAGAAAACTTGACTTTGCAAATGAAAGTATGCATGTATTATGCCCATGATAATTATTAAAACATGACCCATATTAAATGATATCCACTAATGGTTTAGTCTTGGGTAAAACCAGCCCCAAATTAAGATAAAATATATATTTTTAGTTTAATTAATTTAGTCTGCAGCCCCAAAATAATATGGATTAGATGGTAAAACCTGATGAAAGACCCAGACCTGTTTTACCTGTACTAGGCCATTCTGAAGGGCCACTAAGAATCATTGTGTCTAATCACTTCATTAGGATGGCTATAATCAAAAAGATGGACAATAGCAAGTGTTGGAGAGGATGTAGAGGAATTGGAAGCCTCCTGGAACCTTCCTGAAGGGAATGGAAAATGGGACAATCATTTTGGAAGGCGATTCTGGATAGTTTCTCAAAGAATTAAACATATAGTTACCACATGATCCAATAATTCCACTCCTATGTACCCAATAACTGAAAACGTACATCCACACAAAAGCTTACACATGAATGTTCATAGTAGCATTATTCATAATAGCCAAAAAAAATGGAAACAATCCAAATGTCAATGAACTGATGAACAAACAAAATGTGAGATATCCATACACTGGAATATATTCAGACCTAAAGTAATGATCTACTCTAAAACATGGAGGAATCTTGAAAACATCATATTGAGTGAAAGAAGCTAGACACAAAAGATCACATATTATATGATTCCATTTATATTAAATGTCCACAACAGACAAATCCATAGAGACAGAAATCAGATTAGTGATTGAAGAGGTTGGGGGCAAGAATGGAGAGTGACTCCTACTGGGCATAGCGTTCTGGGGGGAGGAGGGGTGTAATGTTCTAAAACTAGGTAGTGGTGAGAGTTACACAACTCTGGGAATATATGAAAACAGCCCCACTGAACTGTACACTTTTAAAGGGTAAATTTTACAGTATGTGAATTATACCTCAATATAACTTCTTTCTAAGAAATTATGTCTAACGACATACAGTTTATACAGAAATCATGAATATAGTTAATATTTTTATATAGTTCTCTCCATTCAAAACAAAGTATAAAATTGAGGAAAAAGATAATTCAAGCCTGAAAATACTTTTACCATGAATAGGCAGCTACTTTTTGCAAGCATGGCTTTTTCCATCCCATTGCCTCTGTTCTCCACTTCATTTCCATTCACAGATATAAACAAGGCTACCGGATACCATGTTCCATTCTTATCTACTTCTTTGGACTTGAGTTTTATTTCTCCTCTGATCATGTTCTCATTGCGATTCTTCTTTCTCTATGTTCTCCATGTCTTCAAGGAACTCTTCCCTTTCTTTTGTGCTTCTCAGAACATCCTTCTTCCAGGCTAGATCATGAATACATTCGTCAAAGTGCAGCTAATATGCACGATATTGAAACTCCAAACACTTGAAACATATCCTCCCACTGGGTCAGAGCCTCTTCTACTTCTGTGACATCAGGGCCGTTGTCAGCACTTTCAATGTTTAGCTGTTACTGTGTATATTTTCCACCCCTCTTGGTTGGATAGGTCTGGAATTGTTAACCAAACAAAAGAAGGCTTGTTGCTAAGCCTGGAAAAACCAAAGCTGTTCACGGACAGCTTCCTGTTTGCCCTGCATGATGTGGGCAGAGGGTAGGGCAAGGCCTCATTCTGCTTACGTCTGTATGTACAGAAGATGAGGAACGTTTTTTGTCTTGCTTACTCAGACACACTCACTCAGAGCTGCTTCCAGGACCCATCTGTGGTAAAATCTGAAAATGTGCTATGCACAATTACACAAGCAAACACAATGTCCCAAGACAAATATGCCCTATTAGTAAGCAGGCCAGAACTGAAGTAAAAACAGGTGTTTCTTATATTGGGTCTGATTGCCTACATGTGTGGCTACTCTAAAATTATTTCTTAATTACTTCAAAGGTTTAGCTCCAGCAGAGAGGGAGAGAGAAAACTCTGTGGGAGTCCTGAGGGCTCTTTGGTGCTCTGCGGAATTAAAGCTTAAGCAGCTGAATCCTGCAGTAATTAGTTAATTTTTTTTTTAAAGAGCCATCATGGCCTATTTTTCCTAAGCCAGCAAATTATATATTTCAACTACTATATTAATTTTCCTCTCAATAAGCACAGGCTTTATTGACCCAGTTACCCATTTTGATAGGAACCTCACTTGACTTTGTGCCACATGGTTGATATGCAAGATGCCCCTGAACTTGTGATCTATATTATATGACCAAAGGAGAAATGAATTTTATACAAAAAAAGATAAAAGGAGGCATTCTGCCATGTTTGCATTGCCAACACTGGACCACCCTAAGCAGCCCTGGAGAGCAGTCATTTATTTCTAGTAAGTAGAAAAGACTGATGATTTTATTTGTTTCTCAACCTCAGTATTTTCAATGGATAAAGCAGAAGAGACAGTGTGGAGAGCCAGGAGCCTGCTCCATCAAGAGGACTAACTGTATATGGTATAGGAGCACTAACTACATTTTTGGTATCACATTAGGCACTAAAAAATGAAAAAAATTATAAATTGTAGTCTCTGCCTTTGAGGATATTAAAACTAATCTGGTACTGGAATGCATAAATAAAGGTGATGAATAATAAATGCCAAAACATGGGCTACATCGTCATGTTATAGGCATTCTCAGTACGGTGAGATCTGAGAATGTGAGCTGGGTAAAGATAACACGGCAAAATGGGATAACCTAGAAACTTGTCATTTTGTTGAAATAATACTAAAAAAAATGATTAATTCTGAAAATGTTTATGACATCCCTTAAATTAAGGAAATTAAAGATTAAAGGGGTAAAGTAATGAGGACTATTTCCCACATATAGAAGAAACTGGACCCTGGACTCAAACCAGTTAGGTTTAATTCTAAGGCCCCATGCTCTTAAATGCACAATATTTTCCTTATTCTAAGAGTATGTTCATTCTTGTTTCTTTGGGCTATAATACATTTTCTTTTATTAAATTCTGGTGATAACGGCAACATTTAAGTGTCTTTACTTGGTAAGAAACTACAAGTTGGCAGCTCTGTTTATTTACTCTCCTCTCCAATTCTTTAATTTTACTAATCCAGGAAATCCCAAAGTCTAGTAATTACTTCTCTAGATTTAAATTTCTGTAAAATCTAGATAGTAAATATTTTAGGCTTTGTAGGCAATATGATATCTTTTGCAATTACTCAGCTCTGCTATTGTAGTGAAAAGCAGCCCTAGATAGCACCTAATCAAGTAAGTGTAGTTGCTTTCCAATAAAATTTTATTAATGGACACAAATAGGAATTTCATAAAATTTTCATGTGCCACAAAATATTATTATTCTTTTGATGTTTCAACTATTTAAAAATGTAATGACTGTTCTTAGCTCTCAAACTGTATACAAATAGGTGGCTGAGCAGATTTGGCCCTTGGTCCGTAGTTTACTGACAGGAGACTGGACAATCTGTTAACCCATGAAAACAGGGAATAAGACTTATATTGAGAATTTCCTTTCATGTAAATATATATCATGAAAGGAAATTTAAAATCAATTTTCCAGAGCAAAATCAGTAACATAAGAAAGATGAAATGCATTAAGTTTTAAAGCCCAACTGTAAGCTGCACAAAGGAGTTATAAACCCAGCACAGAGAAAAGGTACAGCTCCCTACCTAGGTGAACTTCGTCAGGTGCATGTCCCAACAGAATCCCTTTGCTGGGAGGGGTGGCTTCCAAATGGAGGACAGTAACTGATCCATTCTCAGTTCGGGGAGATAAGGGACCATTCGATCCCTTAAAGGAAACATGATTAGATAGGAAGGGAAAAGAGTCAGGAATTCTAAGGGACTCACTTGGATGAAGTTGTGCAGGTAGGAACACATGCTGAGTTCGAAAGACAATTCATAAGTCATAGGATGGGATTTGGACTCAGGAAGAATTAAAGATAAAGTTGCAAACATGGTTAGTGAAGAGCTTAAGGAGGGCTAAAAATTTGTATCTTACTGTAGAAGGCAGAGGTTAAAAGGGAATTGTCAGGAGCTACACCTAATATGTGGTTGTTTTGTTTAGTCTATATAGCATTTTTATAAATTTGAGGCAATCTTTCAAAATCCAGTTTCTCTTGAAAAATTAGAAGATCTGCAAACACTAACCCAGCATTCCTGTGACCTTATAACAATATGCATAACCCAGCTTTCCACAGTTCCAAACTCTTCTTACTGATTTATTTCTATCTCATTTAATTCATTTTTGCTATAGCCATATAGAAACTTCTCAGATCCTTGAAGCGATCATGCTCTCATTTGCCTCCAGGCTATTACATACACATTCACACATTCACATTCACACACACACACACACATTCATCATCCCTCTACAGCCCAACATCTCCTACTTATCCTTCAGGGCTAACATTAAATGTGGCCTCTTCCAAAAAGCCTTCCATGATGTGCAAGTCTGGGTCAGATATTTCTAGAGCATCCTGTATCCAAGGGTGATTTTTCTATTGACCATGACAGTCTGAGCGAGGTCTGAATGTGTAATTGTTTCCAGTGTATATGGGGTATGATTCATCCATTCACAGACATTTATTGAGGACCTATAGTGCCAAGTACTGTTCTGGGTACTGGGGATGCAAAAGTATACAAAATTAAGTCCCAGTTTTCTTGGAGCTTAAATTCTAGTGCAGGGTGACAGATATTAAGTTAATAAGTAAGTAGTATGCAAGACAGTGACAAATGTTATGGAGAAAAGTAGAGCAGGATAAGGGGGCTGAGTGCTCCTTCTATAAAGTGTTTAGGGCAGGCCTCACTGACAAAGTGATATTTGAGCAGAGACCAGAAGAAAAGTGAGGGAGCAAGTCATGTGGACATCTGGCAGAAGAATGTGCCAGGCAGAGAGAGGAACAATAGCAAAGGCCCTGAGGCCCACCTGACAAGGAATAGGTCCATAACAATCACCAAAACTTGCTTTCAAGAAAGGACTGGAATGTTTTTGTGTTCAACTAAACTCACTGGTGGGAGTTAATACATTACCTTTCTTGGGGAAGGTGGATTTTTATTTTAATAGGAATCAAAACTTTTAATTAAAAGAATCAATTACATATGGCAAACTGAAATGAATCAGCAGAGCTCGTGGAGACTGGAACATGAGGATCCACTATCTCTGAAATGATGTAATTGGGTAAAACAGGTATTACCTTGGGAAATAACTTGGCACAGGCTAATCTCAAACTGTAAAAAATAAACAAGCTTCAAAGTAGTATTAGGCTGTATTTATTTATTGTTTACACCAGCACCCCACTTATTCAGAGGTCATTTATCTGGAAACTTTGACTAGACTGATCACAACTGGGAATGAAGAAGAAAAGAAAATGGTTCTCCTCAGCTAAAACAAATGTCACAAAGCCCGCGTATTAAGCTCGTGCAGCACTCTACTAACCATGTCGTGGAAAAGCGTCCCCCCGCTTCTCCAGAGCACTGGATTCCAACCAGAAAAATTATATGTGTATGTATGTATGTGTGAATACGTGTGTGTTTATACGTATATGTATTTATACTTACATATCGCAGAGTTCTAACAAGCCTGGTTATCTAGAAGCAGCCATTTAAAGAAGTCTGCTGAAGTCAGGTACTTTGACAGTGAATAATAATGATACCTGACAGTCTTGTAACAATGGTAGAGAAAGGAAAACATTAAAAAGTAGTGGCAAGAGTTTAGAGGGTTTATCAACCCGGGCCATTTGGTGAGGGAAACAGTTTCATGCTCATAGAACCTGAGGAGGTCAGTGTCTGTGTAGCTGTGCCTTAGTTATTTAATTTTCATCCTGACAACCGTGATACATAGAGGTAACGCGTGTCATGCTGTAGACAGTCTGCTCTGTTTTAGAGATTGCAGAGGGGTGAAAAACAGTACAGGATGATTTCTGTCTGGAATGACTATAGAAAATCAGGAGTTTAAGTGGCAGCCTGCATTAATTCAATCAGCACATATTCAGGACTGCTGCCACATGTTACAGTGACAGAGACAAAATCTCACCCTGACGGAGCTGACACAGGAGCACCAGCACACAGAAGGTGTTTAAAGCCAGATGATGGGGTGAAATCACCAAGCTGTGGATCTGGGATGTTTGCTTTAGTGGAGCGTACATTCTCGGCTGGTGTTGGGTAGGAGGGCCATCATTAAGTTGCCCAGATCTGCATCCTAAGGAGAAAGTTTGTACAGGAGGCAAGATGCTCCTTAGTTGTGACAACTAAGTGGCAGATGTATTACCTGCGTATTCTGGTTTCAACCCCTCAAATGAAATTCTCTTGATTAGTAGAACCATGATGTCAAGCTTTATTATCTGTATCTTTTTATAAACAACTTCATCTTATTTCCAGGGGTTATTTATAGTTTGCCTAGAATAAAAGTCACCTATTGGTCACTCTGTTTATTTATGACCGTGAATGAGGCTTACAGGAGTAATTTTTTTTTAACGCACAATTTCTCTCCTATAAAAAGGAACTTTCCACTTGTTAATCCCTATAAAAGAGGTTGGAGGTAGCTTCTCCCTACAACTGAGCAGGGGCAGAGCCTAGTTCAGGACCTACTGCAGGCTGGGCTGCCTGAGACCCTGCCTATTCTCTTTTGGTTGTATTTCAGCCCGTTTCCAGGATTGGCTATTTTACCATACCACTGTTTTTAACATGTATTATCACCATATGCCTGTATTATTACTTTTTAAATATCATTATTTCAATTGGCTCACTTTCAGCCTAAATTCATTTAGAAAGGACAATTTATATCACTATCACAAATGGAAAGTTAGCATCAGTTGTCATAAATAGAAGCTACTAATAAAATAAATGCTCTGTTGCTTGCCAAAACCTCTGAACCAAATGCCTGCTTTCACTTTATTGGTAAAAGAGATTAGCAGGAGCTTTAAAAGCATACTAGCACCAAGCTAAGCCATTCTTCTTGATGATTATTGGAAGGATAGAAAAGGGAATACAATATTCCCTTTGAGATTCAATATTACTTAATTCAGGGGTCAGTGGACCATCTAAAATCATTTCAATTGCCACTGGTGAAACATTTGGGAAATAGGGGAATTTTTCAAAGAAACAATGTCTATTTAGTGTACCAAGGAAGTAGACTGGACATTTCAGTGTTTTGTGTGTCCCATTAGGCTCAGCACAGAGCTGGGAGCAGGACAGACACCCCATAATTGCATCTACAACTCCAACTGCACCGTGCCTCTGCCAGACACCCACAAAATTGCTTCTTTTGGTTGCAAAGATTTGGGCACAGTAAGATGGCTGAACTCCTGGACAATAAAATCATAGTGCTGGGTCTGTTGACAGTGAATCAATCACCAACACCTCTTTTGTGTTATAACGACGTGAAAGGAGCACTGTAGAATTTTTAAAGGGAATTAACTTTGGATCTATGTTCCAATATATGCTTAGGAACTCGCTAGTTTCAGACCTTGGCCAGGTTATTTAATCTCTCTGGCTTTGGTTTCCTTATCTGTAATATGGGTCTGATAATACCTTTCTCATAGAGATGTTATCAGGACCAATGAGGTAGCACATATATTATGGTTGTCACACAGTAGGGCTGCAATTATTTGGAGCTACTTTTTAGGATAGCACATACATAGTCTACAATAGCTCCAAGGCCTCTTCTTACATCATAGTTGAGAAAGAAAAAATTATACTTAGAGAATTAGGCAAAGTCAGAAAAGCATTTCTAAGGATACAAATTGGAGAGAAATCTTGAAGAAATTATGCAGGCATTCCAGATCAAAAATCCTGCTCATTAGAACTAAGGAAGGCCGGTTTGCATTGTTTTTTTATTGTCTTGATTCATATGGATGATTTCCTGAATTCTCTATTTTGCAGCATGGATACAGCTCTAGTGTGGACCAACAGATGCATCACTTTGCCCATTGTATTTCATGGATGTTTTTGCATACTGAAGAACTATTTTTAGATTTAGGTTTTTAGTTGCTGCCAAAGTCTTCTGATTAGATCAACATAGTGCTTT
This sequence comes from Physeter macrocephalus, assembly GCF_002837175.3. NCBI lineage: Eukaryota > Metazoa > Chordata > Mammalia > Artiodactyla > Physeteridae > Physeter > Physeter macrocephalus. The sequence continues at coordinate 95,698,381 of NC_041221.1, read as the reverse complement.
TGATTGAGTCTAGTTACCTGAAAGGTCAATGAATCATACCCCATATACACTGGAAACAATTACACATTCAGACCTCACTCAGACTGTCATGGTCAATAGAAAAATCACACTTGGACCTCCCCCAACAGTGCTTTATGGTGAGGCCCCAAATACCTCCTGCAGCTGCACTGACACATTACTGTAGTATAGCCAGGATAGCCATTTTCTTTTTTATATTGTTCTACTCTTGATTTCATAAAGGAATTCTATTTCCTTAAGTAGAATTAAAATTCATAGTTTCCTTTACTTACAGTCCTCTCTAGAAGAACTCTGTTAAGTTCACCACACATAGGTAGTGGCAAAATAAAGTTAATCTGGAAAATAATTCTGTACACCAATTATAAACCTTACTGCTTCTCCTTAAATACAATTAATAACTGTGCTTGAGTCAATGCGAAACAGGATCAAAACGGATTTATGCACATACATGGTGAAAAATAACAGATAATTATTCAACTGGCATTTAAAATTTTTTTAAATTGAAATATAGTTGATTTACAATGTGATATTAGTTTTAGGTGTACAGCATAGTGATTCAAAATTTTTAAAGCTTATATTCCATTTAAAGTTATTACAAAACAATGACTATATTTCCCTATGCTGCACAATATAACTTTGTTGCTTATTTATTTAATATATAGTAGTTTGTATCTCTTAATCCCATACCCTTATCTTGCCCCTCACCCCTTCCCCCTCCTCTCTGGTAACCACTAGTTTGTTCTCTATATCTGTGAGTCTGTTTCTGCCTTGTCATATACATTTGTGTTGTTTTTCAGATTCCACATAAATGTTAACATAGAGTATTTGTCTTTCTCTGTCCAACTTATTTCACTAGGTACAATACTCTCTAGGTCCATCCATGTTGTTGCAAAATGGCAGAATTTCATTCTTTTTTTTATGGCTGAGTAGTATTCCGTTTTCTATATATACCACATATTCATTTTGTTTTACACTTTATTTAAATTTATTTTGTAACATTTTGATATTTTCAGTGTACAAGTCTTGAACATCTTTTATTTAATGTATTTCCAAGTATATTATTTTGGGTGCTACTATAAATTGAGTTTTTTGTCTCATTTTTTAAATTGTTCATTCCCAGTATATAGAAATATAATTGATTTTTGTATCTTCAACTTCGATAATTTCCCTTATTCATTCTAACCAATTTATACATACCTTAGGGTTTTCTTTTCTTTTTTATTTTGAATTTTTTATACAGCTGGGTCTTATTAGTTATCTATTTTACACATATTAGTGTATATATGTCAATCCCAATCTCACAATTCATCCCACTACCACCAGCCGCCCCCTGCCACTTTCCCCCCTTGGCATCCATATGTTTGTTCTCTACATCTGTGTCTCTATTTCTGCCTTGAACACTGGTTCATTTGTACCATTTTTCTAGATTCCACATATATGCATTAATATACGATATTTGTTTTTCTATGTACGACAGACTCTAGGTCCATCCACCTCACTACAAATGACCCAATTTTGTTCCTTTTTATGGCTGAGTAATATTCTATCGTATATATGTACCACATCTTCTTTATCCATTCGTCTGTCGATGTACATTTAGGTTGCTTCCATGACCTGGCTATTGTAAACAGTGCTGCAATAAACCATGGGGTTAGTGTGTCTTTTTGAATTATGGTTTTCTCTGGGTATATGCCCAGTAGTGGGATTGCTGGGTCATATGGTAATTCTATTTTCAGTTTTTTAAGGAACTTCCATACTGTTCTCCATAGTGGCTGTATCAATTTACATTCCCACCAACAGTGCATGAGGGTTCCCTTTTCTCCACACCCTATCCAGCATTTGTTGTTTGTAGATTTTCTGATGATGCCCATTCTAACTGGTATGAAGTGATACCTCATTGTAGTTTTGATAGGCATTTCTCTAATAATTAGTGATGCTGAGCAGCTTTTCAGGTGCCTCTTGGCCATCTGTATGTCTTATTTGGAGAGATGTCTATTTAGGTCTTCTGCCCTTTTTTTCATTGGGTTGTTTTATTAGTATTGAGCTGCATGAGCTGTTTATATACTTTGGAGATTAATCCTTCATCCATTGATTCATTTGCAAATATTTTCTCCCATTCTTTGGGTTGTCTTTTCATCTTGTTTATGGTCTCCTTTGCTGTGCAAAAGCTTTTAAGTTTCATTAGGTCACGTTTGTTTATTTTTGTTTTTATTTCCATTACTCTAGGAGGTGGATCAAAAAAGATCTTGCTGTGATTTATGTCAAAGAGTGTTCTTCCTATGTTTTT
>NC_041221.1:95635449-95695736 GCF_002837175.3 Physeter macrocephalus | reverse complement strand
GATAGGGATTGCATTGAATATATAGATTGCTTTGGGTAGTATAGTCATTTTCACAATATTGATTCTTCCAGTCCAAGAAAATGGTATATCTCTCCATCTGTTTGTGTCATCTTTGATTTCTTTCATCAGTGTCTTATAGCTTTCTGAGTACAGATCTTTTACCTCCTTAGGTAGGTTTATTCCTACGTATTTTATTCTTTTTGTTGCAATGGTTAATGGGATTATTTCCTTAATTTCCCTTTCTGATCTTTCATTTTTAGTGTATAGAAACACAAGAGATTTTTGCGCATTAATTTTGTATCCTGCAACTTTACCAAATTCATTGATTAGTTCTAGTAGTTTTCTGGTGGCATCTTTAGGATACCACAACTTCTTTATCCATTCACCTGTTGATGGACACTTGGGTTGCTTCCATATCTTGACTATTTTAAATCATGCTGCTTTGAATATTGGAGTGCATATATATTTTCAAATTATTGTTTTTGGTTTTTTGTATATATACCCAGAAGTGGAATTATTGAATCATATGGCAGTTCTATTTTTAGTTTTCTGAGGAATCTCCATACTGTTTGCTATAGCAGCTGCACCAATTTACATTCTCACCAACACTGTACAAGAGTTCCCTTTTCTCCACATCCTCACCAACATTTGTTATTTGTAGACTTTTTGAGGTTTGACAGGTGTGAGATGATATTTCACTATGGTTTTGATTTGCATTTCTCTAATAATAAGCAATGTGGAGCATCTTTTCATGTGTCTGTTACCTAGCTGTATGCCTTCTTTGGAAAAATGTCTATTCAGGTCATCTGCTCATTTTTCAGTTGGGTTTTTTGATATTGAGTTGTTTGAGCTTTTTATATATTTTGGATATTAATCTCTTATTGGTCATGTCATTTGCAAATATTTTCTCCTGTTCAGTAAGTTGTCTTTCCATGCTGTTTTAATTACTGTAGCTTTGTAGTATAGTCTGAAGTCAGGGAGCATGCTACCTCCAGCCATGTTCTTTTTTCTCAAGATTGCTTTGGCAATTCAGGGTCTTTTGTGATTCTATGTAAGTTTTAGGATTATTTATTCTTGTTCTGTGAAAAATGTCATGGGTATTTTGATAGGGATTGCATTATATCTATAGATTGCTTTGGGTAGTATGGATGTTTTAACAATATTTATTCTTCCAATCCAAGACCATAGGATATCTTTTCATTTCTTTGTATCATCTTCAATTTCCTTCATCAGTGTTTCATAGTTTTCAGAGCATAGGTCTTTCACCTCCTTGGTTAAGTTTTCAACTGGCATTTTAAAATAGCTGTTTCTGCTATGTTTTGAGATTCAGAAACAATAACTTTGAGGATTTACATTTCATCATACTTTGGAGGACCATTTTTCTGTATTCATTCTTTCTTAGCTAAAATAAACAGTTTTTTTTTTTTTTTCTCTATAGATGTTGGGGGTCATGGTTGTTCAGTGGCTGAAGTCATTCCTTAGCTACTTGTTATTTCTGTGACAGGATGTTTAAAAATACATCAATTTCCTCACTTTCATTTATTCATTCTTTCAACAGACGTTTATTAGGAACTATGTAGTGGTAAGCACTGAGTTAGATTCTTGAGGTTATATGTAGGTAATAGGTGGTATGCAAAGATGTATGACTAGGTCCTTGCCATTCAGGGGTTTGCAATCTAAGCTTATGTAGAATTCATATAAACAGTTAAATATATGCCACAGAAGTAAATGATAGGTGCACTGGAGTACTGCAGGGAAAGATTAGAAGAATCAGAAGAGAGGACATAGGTCAGATCTTGGAGGAAAGGCAGAATGCCAGTAAATGAAGAAGGAGGGCATCCCAGCAGGAGAGAATTTTCTTAGTATGAGCTCCTTCAGTTTAGTCTGATTCAGCCATCATTTGCTGAGCAACTGCTAAGGATAAGATACCTGGGACTCTGAGAGATAAAAATATGAATATGAAAAAATTCCTGCCCATAAGAATGACCAGTCCAGGAGGTCTAGCATCCAAATAACAGATAGAAGTCCCAGAAAGAGAGAATAAGGAATATTGATGGCAAGAAAATGAGTTTCCAGATTGTCCTTCAGATTTCCTGACACACATGAGTTTTCAGATTGAAAGGTACACTAAATGTCCAGTACAATGGATGAAAATAGATCTGCACTGAGGTACTTCACTGTGAAATTTCAGAACACTGGGATAATTTTAAAAAGAAAATGTTAAACCTCCAGAAATAAAAAAAACAAACAACAGGAATCATAATAACTTTGAACTTCTCAACAAAACATTTGGCAGTAGTATGAAATTAGAGTAATATTTACAATATTCCAAGGAAAACATTTTTCCAACATGAAATTATACATCCAAGTAAATTCTTAGTTAAATGTGAGGGTAAATTGAAGGCATTTTCAGACACGTACTACACTTTTTCAGAATTGTATTTTTAAAAGTACTCTATAAACACAAGGGAAAATAACAAGAAGGCAAAAGAGACAGAACCCAGGAAATTGGCTCCAACTCAAGAGGGTGGTGAAGAGAATCCCTGATGATGATGAAAGTGTACAAGATACACCAGGCATGAAGAGAAGAATCCTGTCCAGACAGGCCAGGCGGCTCTGGGAGAATATCCCCAGGAAGATGAGATGGACAGATTAGATGATACATCTGAACATAACGAGAGGAGATTTAGACAAATGGGTGAGAATTTAGAGATGAATTGGTGATAAACACATAGAACGCTAAGCAAAGAACACACCTGGCAAAGTGTATAAGAAGCGAAAAGTAATCATAGTAGACAGTATGCCTCATGGGTGAAAAGACTTTACACAGTCTAATCATGTAAACACTGAATATGTGTTTAAACAGAATTGTGATATAACTGTATGAAGAGACAAAAGTTAGTGCGTATGGCTGGAGTGCAAATGTGGTTAAAGAAAACTAGGTGCTTTTAGGTTAGATAATGCTTAAAATGGAAAAAAAATCAAGAAAGAGGAAAATAAGATAACATAGAGATGTGGAAATAAAATGAAGGTAAGATACTGAAAGCTAAGAAAGCAGAAAGGGTTGTTTTGGAGGAACTGGAAATGGGACAGACTAAGGAGGGCAGAGGACTCCTCATTTCCTAATGAGTCCAGCAGAAGTAGTTGACCTAATTATGTGTATAACTTTATACAAATAAAATGCCAAATGTTTTTAAAGGTACTAGTTTTCTTCACCGTTTATCAAGGAGTCTAGGTCTAGGGAATTGGTTGCATTTTTAAATGGCATATGAATCAATTAAGCAGCAAACAGAAACGTTTTTGAGGGTCTCTGCTGGCCTACCTTTTCTGATCAGTGATATGATCTTTGTGTCCCTGTGTCTTAGACCAGATTCCTTCCTCATGTGAACATGACAACCTGGGCAAGCTCTAGATATTTTGAGTTTCTGGGTTGATCTTTCCGAAGGGACTAAATGCACTAAGAGCTTTGAGAATTTAAGCACTGTTAGAAACACATCCAAATATTCACAGCTTGTTGTGATCGGAAAAGGCAGCCAGCAGCAGAAGGGTCTATAGTTCCAAGGATACATGTAAAGATATCATAGTCAGCTGAGGGCAGGGAGACTGTTTCCAAGCACAGTGCTTGGTATTTGGTGAAAGCATAATAAGCATATGTTGAATGAATGAATGAATGAATGAAATATAGCAAATTCTTTTGGGACGGCTGACAAGATGGTCTGCATATGCCAGAGTAAAACATTTGGTTACTTGCTATCACTTCTTTAAATTCAGCAAGGCAAGGACTCAGATGAAGTTATAAGCCCAAGGGGCATAATTAGAACATTTTATACACAAATTTCCTGTTCCATTTGGAATTAAACCTAGGCCTTTAAGATTAACAGCCCCGGGCTTCCCTGGTGGCACAGTGGTTAAGAGTCCGCCTGCCAGTGCAGGGGACACGGGTTTGAGCCCTGGTCCGGGAAGATCCCACATGCCGCGGAGCAACTAAGCCCGTGTGCCACAACTACTGAACCCACGTGCCACAACTACCGAAGCCTGCGTGCCTGGAGCCCATGCTCCGCAACAAGGGAAGCCACGACAACGAGAAGCCCGCGCACCGCAACAAAGAGTAGCCCCCGCTCACCGCAACTAGAGAAAGCCTACGCGTAGCAACAAAGACCCAACTCAGCCAAAAATAAATAAATTAATAAATTAATTAATTTTAAAAAAAGATTAATAGCCCCCACACCTGTTAATACACTCTCTGTAACACACCCAGCGCCACAATAGTAGAGCAATAGTTTTCAAAATTATGTTCTTTATATAGGGGCAGTCCTATCCCATGAAAATACTCCAGACAGATGCCCTGAGTTGCTTCCTGGTCCCTCCTCACCACTCAGCCAGGAGGGCCCTGCTTTTATCTGTTTTTACAGATGAGAGTTCCATCCAACAGGACACCTCTACCGCTTAAAATGAAACCACTGATGTAGACATGTGCTGTTCTAGCAGAGCAGCCGTTCTACTTCTTGTTGCGTATTTTCTGGAGAGATTGGAACAGATATGTGGTCTCACCACACGATGGACAGCATGTGAGCCAATTTAATTAGAATCTCAAAGAACAGGGCCCCTCAGCTGACATCTGGGTTTTATATACATGTGCACGTGTATGTGCACACACACACCTTATTAGGCACCCAATGGGTAAAATACATCCTTATTTATCTGTAAATACATGTAATGTCTATCATAAATCCACATTTCTGTCTAAAAGCAGAAAATTTGGTCAAATTTTCCCAAGTGGATAGTAAAATTATTGCTCAGCTATTTTAATTTCAAACTCAGACAATTTTAAGGTTCTGCCTTTCTCTATTTTCTCCCCTGAATGATATTTAAATTCTGAAGAGGGCTTGGCAGGAGTGTGCATGTGTGTGTGTGTGCATGTGTGTGTGGTCAATTGGCATTCTTTATTCTCTGCTGGCATCAGCTGCTATTTAAATTGTCTTGCCTACCCTTTGGAAATAGGCCCTTATGCTCCTTACTTCTGCTACTGCCTGAGGTCCTAACATGGGTTCAAGCTTCTTAGAGTCCACTGGTGTTCTCAGCCACTTCCAAGACCCCTTGGGGCTGCACACTTTCAGCTGTCACCATATTACTGGAAGCCTGAAAGAAACTCAGAGAGGTATCTCATGCTTTCTCATGCCTTAACTTTTTTATTTTATTCCTCTCTTGCCACTGTCCTGTGAAACACATATGCAAGGCTCTGCCACCCTGAATTCTCAAATGGGAATCAGGCATTACTCCACTCTGTCCAGGTCTGTTATTTAGCCAACATGCACCAGAATGATCAGTGGGTTTGATTGTGTATCTCTTCTAATTGGCCAATCTTTGTGCTATGTTAAATACTTAGAATGATGACTATACTCTCAAATCTCCGAAATGATAGAAAGCTCAGTCACTTCTCTCTCTTAGATGTTGCTCTGATGCGGACAGGAGCAGAAGTCTCATGCCCATATTCCACTGTTGCTTTTTCTTCAAGGTAACTTTTTCCCCTAGCCTAGATAACCTTTATCTGGTCTCCAGGATAGGGCACTCTGACTCTTTCTGTATTCTCTTTCCATTCTATTGTTTATAGCACAAACTTTATGCCCAGTTTCCTTCGGGGCTTGGCCTCTTGCAGCTCAAAAGAAACTGGAATATCTATACCCTTGACTTTATAGATTACCTTCTTTGCAGTGAGGTTGAAATTTTATTTTTAGACATTCAAAAGCTGAGCGCTGACTGCTTATTTTCTTTTTGTATTCTTGGTATAAAACCCCACATCTTCTCTGAAGCAGTGCTTGCTACTGACTGAATAGGAGAGGATGTTGGACCCTGGCTAATATCTCAAAATTTTATCCTGCCACACCCGTAAGAGTGATGGGCCTACCCAGTCCTTTCTTTTTTCAAACATGGAGGAAGGCCAAGAAAGTAGAGAGAAGCAACTTAGGCCCAGTCCTTTCTTTTTTCAAACATGGAGGAAGGCCAAGAAAGTAGAGAGAAGCAACTGGCCATGGTACCCTTCAAAGTCATGTTAATGGTAGAGTGCTTTGTGATGTAACCCAGGGTCATGAGTAAATGGTTCTTATACCATAGTAAAGAGTCAAGTTAACAACAGAAGGATGGGTTTCTTATGTAGACTCAATGAAGGGTTCTGGTAGGGAGGTAATACTAGGAGTTCTCTGATGTTCTTTTGGACACAAAATTATTTTGCAGTTCCAAATAGAATCCCAGCACCCCTTACTCCCCACCCCAATTTCACACAGAACAATGAGAACTGGGTTCATCTTTTCTCAGAATCCAGCATGTTTCTTTTCATTTTACAGAAATTGAATCCTATATTATAAACTTCGCTTATTAACTCTACAAAATAGGCTGTGACCAGATCTACTTATGGAGAGCCACTAAATACACATAAGTGGAAGACTTGCACAGTGCAGGTGTAGAATAAAGTAAATCACAAAAGTGTGTCATAATAAGAATCTCTGGACCTAGAACCTGGACATAGCCAGGTAGCACGATTGCTAAGTATTACCTTACATGGTAGAATAAATTGTTTCTGGGGATTGAAATGGCCTGGAAAGCATAAAAAGAAGTAAGCCTGACCACTGTTTGCCCTGGGCCTCCCAGACTTGTCAGATTTCTCACCTGCTCAAGCTGCTGACCACTGCCTTATCCCTGGGGGAAGAAGAGGAACACCAGAGGCTATGCTTGGTCAGAGGCATCCTTGTCAATATTGTTCTCATACCCTTTTGATGCTGGATACAGCTTGTGAATAGAATTCATGGGTGCCTATGAGTTCTATTTCTGTCATTTGTGAACCCAGTTACAGTCTTCTCAAATCTGGGCCAAAGATACTGTGACCTTGGGCAAATTGCTTAGTCTATCTAAGCCTCAGTTTCCTCATCTGTAAAATGGATAATAAAGATAGTTTGCTTATAACATTTTTTTTGGTGAAATTACATGAAAAAAATTCATTAGGGTCCTTAGCAAAGGGTGAGGACAGAGAAAGTACTTTGTTAACTACTATTATTAATGTTATTAATCTGTCATTTTCCACATGGAAATTGATATATTTCTATGTCAATAACTAATCATTGGCATAATTTTTTAATGATTAGATAATCTTCCATTTTATGAGAGTCCTATGGTTTATTAACTAGTCAAATATTGGGGGTCATTTAGATTGTGTTTACTTGTTTGGCTATTATCTCTTCAGGTAAAGTTAGTTGATTAAATGCATGTGTCTACATGCACTCCCTCCCCAAACCCCTCAAAAACTACAGGGAAGGGATTTTTTTAAGGCATAAACTCATTGTAATGAGAACAGGAGTGGAAGCAATAGGAATAAAATTATGGAAGCAGAAAAGCAAATACTTTGGCGGACCCAAGAAAATTGAATCTTAAGCCAGCAGCAGGGAAAACTAACAGCTAACCCTTTCTACATCTCAGAATTCCCCTAAGGCTTGGGAATTGATGGCACCAAATGGCTCTGGAAGCTGAGATGGTAAAGAGATGCTAAAATAAAATGGATTACTCTAAAGCCTGCTTCTGAAGCAACTATATCCCCAGATCCCCTTATCACTACCAGGAATCCACTCTTTTGCCACCCCAGCCAAAGACTAAAGGTTTCTTCCCTACAGAGAGTAAAACAGGGATTTACCAGGACACAAGCACAACTAAAGGTGGAGTTTTCCTATGGAACTAAGTGAGGCATAACGGATGCTGAGTTCCCCAGGGTTCTTTTCCCTCTGCAGCCACCCCCTCTCCCTCCAGATCGGGGGTTGGAGGTTGGAGTCTTCTCTGTGGCACATGACCAACACAAGAGGAAAGACTTAAAAAACTCCGGCATCAGTTTTCTCACCTCGACTCTCTCTGCTAGACCGCCCTATAGCAAAGTTCTCACTTGTCAGTCCCCTTTGAAAGGATCACAACTTCCAACCATCCTTTCCTTGCCTCACTCTTAAACAAGGCCTGGCAATCAAGGATCGCCAGGTGTCTGAGGAATGCCTTTGCTTTGACAGAGCAGAAACAGAAAAAAACAAAAAACAAAAAAACTTAGTAGCTGCACAGGGAGAGGAAACTTCAGAAAAGCAAAAAACTGGCATGAATATTCTCAAAGATATGAGGACATTTTGCAACGATGAGAGAAAAACAAGGACAAATAAAAGGAACATTCGTAAAACAAAAAGGATCTCTTGGAAGTTAACAATATGATGGCAAAAATGAAAATGAAGAACTCAGTGGAAGAGCTGGAATATAAGAAAAATTTTCCAGAAATAGTAGTGAAAAAAAGACTGTAAATGAGAAAGAAAAGATTTTTCTTTATCTATTATAGACAATGATTTGGTGGAAATCTTTGAAAGAAAGATTTTAAATTATATAAGCCAGCAGATTTTGCAGCATGAGATAAAATCAGAAAAGAATTCAACTTCTAAAAGGTCTTTAAACTTTAAAATATAGAAAACAGGAAAAGTTTATCCCCAAGTGCCAGAAGATCTAGTCAGACAGCAAGTACTAGAACTTTATTAGTGATCTTTCTAAAGAAAACAAATTTTATGCCTAGCACCTACAAAGTGAAAAATCTGTTACACGAGGCACATTGGCAAATCATGATCTCAGTACACCTATTTTCAATGAGAGCTGAAAAGGCCTAAGCCAAAATTGAAGACCAGTGTAAAAAAATAGCCTCTTTACATAAATCTCTCCAGCTAATCTTCACAAGCTCCAGAAAGGGTGAGATGGGGTGAATGAACTCTCAACTCCCTCTGGCTACTTCTATGACTACTCTGATTCAGCCATGAGAAATTACTGACCAGCAGACTTAACTTGCTTTTTACCTTCATTCTTCATATTGCTAAGATTCACTTGGAATGTCCTTGAAGTTGCATATGTTATTAGGTGATAAGAGCATTTTGACAAGGTCAAGTATACCCTAGCAAAATGAAATGGAGAATTGAGGCAGTTAAGAAGTCCTAGACCTAATATTTCACTTTCCCTAAAATATGCAGGAATTGAGATGAAAACGTTCTTAAAATTCTCTGCTTTATTTTACTTCTAATCTTAATCCGTACCTATGCCTTACAGAGGGAGGCAGAGAGCTGCAGTTGTCAAGTAAATCTGATCTGTGTGTATTAATAACCATCCCGTGATGCTCAGTAGAGTTGCTTCCTAGCATGCTCTGGGACACACTAGTTCAATCACAATCTCTGGGTGTGGGTCCATGGCATCAGTATTGTTTAAAAGCTACCTAAATGACCCAAATGTGCAGCAAGAACTGACAACCACTGATAATCACATCTATAATTTGGGCTGAAAACACATTGAAACTCATGCTTTGGATTAGCTATTTATATTTCTTTAAAACTTGGTAAGCGCTAAATATCTACTTTCTTTGAAGCTGTACAGATATAGTATCCAAATAGGTGACCATACTTTGTTCATTTAAGTGGTTTATTGTTGGCACTTGGCTCTCTTTTCTGGTTTCTCAGCAATAAGGCTCAATAATGTGGGAGTTGGGATGGGGAGAGAGGACCAAGAACATATTACTTGGAATGCCTGGCTGATTTGAAGTAAAAATATCAATATAAGTAAGATTCCTTTTGGATTGTATGGATAATAATCCTATACTTAGTTATGCATCTTAATAGGAAAGACTTTAAAACTACTGTCAGGGCATTAAATTTGGTTCTAACTTTAATAAGCTCCGGAAACAAACATAGGCTATTTTACTCTTTGTGAGAGGGCCAGAGCCCTACAGCGATGTGAGAGCAAAATGATCACTTCAACTAAATAAATATCTTCCTAATTGGCTCCAGGGAAGTTATATATATATATTTTTTCCCTTTGAGTAATTACTCTGTATTTTTCCCCCAGGTTCAGGGGCATTTTCTCTAAAGAGATAATAATATAGCTAGCTTAACAGTGGAAAATAACCTCAGGCAGTCTATTTGAAAGGCTAAAAAAAAAAAAGAAGAAAGAAATGAGAAGATAGAGAAGACAAGGGGATGAAGAGGATGGTGATCACAATGACAAAAAACAAAAAAGGAACAGAAGGCAGAGGAGCAGGAGAAGCAACAGCAGGGTAGGAGTCAATACTGGTTAAGGGCCTTTCAGAGTTTCTTATGACCTCCAAGGCAATTTGCATTATTATTATTATTATTTTTTGCGGTACGCGGGCCTCTCACTGCCATGGCCTCTCCCGTTGCGGAGCACAGGCTCCGGACGCGCAGGCCCAGCGGCCATGGCTCACGGGCCCAGCCGCTCCTCGTCATGTGGGATCCTCCCGGACCAGGGCACAAACCCGTGTCCCCTGCCTCGGCAGGCGGACTCTCAACCACTGCGCCACCAGGGAAGCCCAGCAATTTGCATTTTAAACAAGCACCCCAGGTGAGCTTTATGTAAAATAAACAGTTTGAAATTTACTGGCCTAAAATATGCCTGGTACTAATGCCAGGGATGCTGTCCAATTTAACTCATTTAATTTTCGAGCTCCCAGTCTTGCCAAAGCAACAATGGGTAATAATATTTTAAGATAATATAAACCTAGGGACATAGTGTTTCTAGGATTACTCTCAAACCATGGGCAGTTCTCTTTGATTCAAGGCCAAGAAAATGACCAGAGAGGACAGACCAGCAGTCATGACAGGTAGCCTTTACTGAGCACTTACCATGCTGCACCAAGCCCTGTTCTAAGCAATTTACATGATTGAGTCACCTTCAGTTCTTATAAAGAGTAGTCAGTATTATTTCCCCTACTGCACAGATGAGGAAGCTGAAGTTTCAGTTTAAGTAAGAGGACTCATATCCTCAACTGCTCAAACTATTAAACATCAAAATATTCCATGCAAAGGAAGGTAGAAGTACTGCAGGCCTGAGTTCTCATTTTAGCTCTATCAGATTAATTATGCAAACTCTGGTGGCCTCACTTGCCTAGGTTACTTGTCTGTAAAATGGGACTGGTGGTATTGGTGTAGTGAGAAGCTAGTAGATGTTGACTCCTTATCAAGAGTATAAGGTACCATATAAATGCCAGTTATCATTATACTCCTATAATCATGGTGCACGTGGGCCAGATCTAAGTCTTCCCACATGAAGTTAGAAAATAGAAATGAAGTAATTTTGTTACTATTCAATCACAGGTAGAATCATATGTTGGTTCTAATAGCAGGAGGACAAGGTGGAGGGGTGAAGTGAAGTTTTTTAAAAGGTGCCCCTTTGACTGTTTTCTGTGTGCGCCTCAAAATCTGACCGCTACTCCTATATTGACTGTAGGATACACTGGCTCAAGCTTTCACACAATACATTTTCATCATACTTAACCTATCAAGTCAGCATAGTACCTCATTTTTTTAGAGTGCCATTTTTAGAGACTGTGTTTAGAGGAGCAACTTTCTAGTTCTTCCCAATACCCTTAACTCAGTGACTGTTTATTCTCCACCATGAAATCAAATGCCAAGTGCTCAAAGAGGAAGGAGCTGGTACACAAAGTCAAATGTGTGATGTCAGCTGCATGAGTCCAAGGTAAATTACCTCACTCTTCTCCATCTCAGTGGAGTAGAGTTAATCAAATCTGTCTTGCTTCTCTCAACAGGATTATGGGAAAAATCTACCGAAAATATGCAAGACTGTGATAGAAAGAAAGAAAAGAGGGAGGGGAACACACTGGAAACCAGCGAGTAGGAACAGAGGAGAGAGTGATGTGCGAATTGGGTGCCAGAGCCAGGCAGGTTTAAGCACTGAAATCACACAACCAGTGTGCTTCCACAACCCCACAACCTCCTCCCCATTGAAAAGACACTTTTATAACAAACCGTGGTATATCCAAAGTGCTGTTTTCTCAATAAAAATAACTGTTATTTACCTGCACTAGGTATGTTATATACCTGCATTAGGTAAGTTACTATTATAGCCCTTTTTACAAATGAAGAAACTAAAGCACACAAGGGTCAAAAACATGTCCAAACATCACCAGCTAATAAGTGGCAGAACTAGGATTCAAACCCAGGCAGTCTGCTCCAGAGCCTGTTCTTACCTCTGTGCTTATTGCTTTTCAAAACAGTGTCCATGTAGAGTTTGGGGCCAGTCTGTCAAATGGTGTTAGTTTTCCAGTCAACTCTCAACTGACCTTGCAAATAAAATTAAAGCCCCCGCTTCTGCTTTCTCTAGCGATAGAGTACCAGGAAGGAGAAAATGGACCACCAGCCTCGACACCCCACAAAACACTTTCTCATGCCCATTTTTCCCCAGCTTTCCCAGTGCCAAACCCCACATTTCCCCATGTGTAGGTGTGACCCCATCCTAGAATCCTGATTAACCTGGACTGGAGAGTCAGAAAACCATGAGCAGCCTTGAATTGACCCCTTCCCCTGGCTAACATACCTTCCACCTCCATCCCCACCAACATACCCACCCACAAGTCCATCTCTCTCCCAAGTTCATGGGCTGGGAATGAACTCTTGTCACCTATTAGTTTCTTCCTGGGATGTAACAACCCAGACCTGGCCAATTACACATTTTCTTAAGCTATTGGACCTGCTGTCCTTTGCCTCTTTCTTGTTGTGAGTAAAGAGCTATGGTTGCAGTGTGGCCAGTTCTGGACAATACAGGAAAGAGTCTTCAGGAGGCTCCAGGGAAAAGGTTGCAGACACAAATACTCAGAGGAGATAGGCAGATACCATAGCTGAACGAGTAAGTCAGGCATAAGAGGAAGTTGTCTTTAAATACTTGATTCCTTCTGCTGTGCTTTGTTTTCCCACTTTCGATACAGTTAAGGATACCTGAACTCTATCAAAAGAAAACCAAAGTGGGGGTAAATGTAATGGCAGAAATTGACACTTTGTCTCAGTGTCTGAGAACGGTGGGAATTCAGACCCATATTTTGTAGTTTTTAAAAGAAGCCAGAAAACCCTATTTGCATTAGACATCTCCTGAGCTTGAGCGTCAGATACCAGTTCAGAATTTTAAAGTAATGTGCTACGGACCGATTCTGCTTTCACAGATTTGCTTTCTCTTTCCAGTCAGAGAGTGGTGGTCAAAGAGGCCCAGGCGAGCAGCTGAGAACGGAATCATCTGTGCTAGGGTGGCAATTTAAGACCCTCCTCCATCCCCCAGCATCAGCTTTAGGATTGGTCATCCTCAGGCTTTCTTTCTAGCAGGGCCAGTGAGGGATAAACAACAATGGGCTGAACCTAACTTTTCCTTTGCTTCTCATCTCCCTCCAGTGAATGCTGGAATTAATCTGCTTATTGTTTAAACAAATGTAATCCAGGAAGGATTGCACTGAAGCTGCTGTAAACAGGTAAGGAAAAGCAGGCCTCAAACAATTGTCTCTAATTGTGGTTATAAGAGGGGGCCAACCCTGATCTCAGACATGACAAGCAAGAAATACAATCAGTAAGGCTGAAAAGCAATCTCCTGGAATGTGGAAAAATAAATAACGAGGATCATAAGTACAAGTGTCCACGGAAGTGAAATTATTTTTATTTTCTCAAAAAAATAAATTTGGATATTATTAATTTACTTTGGTTCTTTTTATCATGACTTCAAGAATTATTTTTGCATTGAAATAGTCTTTCTCAAATAGTGACTTTATAGTGGAGGATAACATGCCACTTTACTCAAGTGATCAGAGATCGCATCACTAGTAATTAGACATGTGGATATCTGTACCTCCTGATACCAGGAATGAAAATGACATAACATCACTTCCTACTAAAAAATGCATAATCCCAATCTAATCATGAGAAAGTTTGAAGAAGTTCTGTAGAATAGTTAATAGTATTGTATCAATGTTAATGTCTTGGTTTAGCTAATTGTACTATAGATACATAAGATGGGAAAGCTGAGTGAAGGGTACACAAGAGTTCTATGTACTGTTTTTGTAACCTTTTGTAAATCTAAACTTTCAAGATGAAAAGTTAGAAAAGATATTATCTTGTTTTTATAACCTTACCCTTAAGTCTTCTTTAAACAATTTTTAAGGATTTAAATTTAATCACATGCTATATTTATATTATTTTGTCTAAATTAACTAATTCAACATTGATATTTGATTTTAAATGTTGAATGATGCTTAAATGCATCAATCACAGGACAGATAATATGCAGAATGGGAAAATATGAATTGTCAATGACTATTCTTTACTTGCTTTCTGCCTACTGAAGGGCATGGTGATTGTTTATGTTTCTAAACACTTTTTCTCCTTTTATTTTGGGAACTTCCTTTATTATAGGGACCTCCACTTCACCCTCCCTTTGGGGAATTGCTCTTTCCTTACTGAAAACACTGAAATAATGATGCGGCTACAAGTCGTAGTAAAGCTAACACCCTCCTCCCACTTTCAAATACAACGTTGGCCACATGGCCTACATCCAATCACAAAACTAAAACTTCCTGGCCACAGTGATTGGCCCAGGGCGAACATATCACCCAAACCTACCTAGCACCCAGAGTTTTGCTCTGGGACTTTCATGTCGAGGATGGAAAGGAGGTACTCTTTTTCTCCTTGGATTATGAACTGGAAAGCTGTGATTCCAGAAGTACCAACAGTTGTGTATTTTACCCTTTGGAAAAGTCTGAGAAACGAGAGCTAAGAAGATGTAGAAGCTGAGAAGTGAGGAGAGATGGGGTGGGGAGGGCACTCGATAATGCTGTTTAAGTCTCTGATTCCCGTCTCCTGGGCCAGTTCTATCTTTCTTTTTTCAAGCTTTAATAACATAAGCCAATGTATTTCCTTTTTCTTGTTTAAGCTAGTTTTAGTTAGGATACAGCTCTTTGTCTTTTGAAACCAAAATAATTTTGATTCATCCAAGATGACTTTTGTTTTGATAGACAAAAATGTTACATGTTTCAGATGATTCTGTTTATACCACTACTACTTGGGACTAATTCAAGGGGAAGGGACAGATTATAAGGGTAAACTTCAATTAAGAATAAATTTATTCTAAAAGGGAGACACCTGAACCAGTGTCAAAGATCACTGAGGAATATTAAAAAGCAGAATAAAGATCAGTACTGAAAGACGAGATAGTCAAAAATTCTCGGTTCCAAGAATGAAAAAGAAGTAAGTTCTATGAACTAGATCAGTGGACTACCATCAATTTCAGAACAAATTATAAAGTTTTGGTTTTTATTACTCACAAAATATATTTTGATCACCGACACCCAGCATGACATAGAGTCAGTCCTATAGCCACCTATATATCTGGACTTCTGCATATCATGTGACAAGGTCTTTTTGCTTTCCTTTTGAACAGTCACCGGCAAGATAAATTTGTAACTGATTCTAAAGCATAATGATTATTAAATCAATTAACTTGTAGGAAAGTTTCTAATGGTTCTATCTTTTCTCCTGTCCTTTCATTAATTTAAATCTTTTTATTAATAACCTGAATGAAGATACTAATGGAAAGTTGACTACATTTGTATATAGCATAAAGCTAGGAGCAAATCAATGGATGAAAAAACCAAGATTCCAAAAATCCTGAGAGGCTGAAACTCAACAAGGAAAACACTTAACCCCCTGCCTCTATATACACAGATAACAAAAACATTAAAACTGTGCAAATCAGGGTGGAAATGTAACTTAATAGCAGCACATGTGACTACAAATAGAGATTCTAGTAAATTATTTGTTCAATAAGAAAAAAGTAAAGCTAACTCAGTTTTAGGCTATAGTGGCAAAAGGATAGTTTCCAAAAAGAGGTAAAATTCTTGCTCTAATCAACACAGGTTTGGCCAACTATATTACATTTAATTCTGGGTGCCATATTTTTAAAAGTGTGTTAAAAAGACCCTGTTCAGACAAGAGTAACCAGGATGCAAAATCATTAAAAAGATTGGGAGTGTTTAACCTAGAGTAGAAAAAACTTAGACAAGACATAATAATCTGTCTTCCAGGTCAGAAGAGCTGTCATAAAGAGCTTGAGACCTATCAGTGTGGTACTATAGGGCAAAGTTAGCATGACTAGAGGCAGATAATGAGGGAAGATTTATGTCATTATAAGGAAGGGCTTTGTAACTATTTGAGCCAACCCAAACCAAAGAATGGGCTGTTTTGGGAGACCCTGAATTACCTAACCACTTGATAGAAATATTCCTTTTTTTAAAATTTTCAATTTTATTGGAGTAGGGTTGACTTACAATGTTGTGTTAGTTTCAGGTGTACAGCAAAGTGATTCAGTTATACATATACATATATTCATTCTTTTTTAGATTCTTTTCTCATATAGGTTATCACATAATATTGAGTAGAGTTCCCTGTGCTATACAGTAGGCCCTTGTTGGTTATCTATCTTATACATAGTAGTGTGTGTGTGTTCACCAAAGTTCTTGATTTATCCCTCCCCCCTTCGACGTTTCCACTTTGGTAACCATAAGATTGTTCTCAATATCAGTAGTCTGTTTCTATTTTGTAAATAAGTTCATTTGGATCTTTATTTTTTTATTAGACTCCACATATGAGCGATATCATATGATATTTGTCTTTCCATGTCTGACTTACTTCACTTAGTATGATAATCTCTAGGTCCAACCATGTTGCTGCAAATTGCATTATTTAATTCCTTTTTATAGCTGAGTAATATTTCATCATATATATGTACCACATCTTCTTTATCCACTCAAATCAATAAAATTAGAAATGAAAAAGAAGTTACGACTGACACCACAGAATTACAAAGGATCATAAGAGACTACTACAAGCAACTATATGCCAAAAAAAAAGGACCACCTAGAAGAAATGGAAAAATTCTTAGAAAGATACAATCTTCCAAGACTGAACCAGGAAGGAGAAAATATGAACAGACCAATCACAAGTACTGAAACTGAAACAGTGATTAAAAAACTTACAACAAACAAAAGTCCAGGACCAGATGGCTTCACAGGCAAATTCTATCAAACATTTAGAGAAGAGTTAACTCCTATCCTTCTGAAACTCTTCCCAAAAATTGCAGAGGAAGGAACACTCTCAAGCTCATTCTATGAGGCCACCATCACCATGACACCAAAACCAGACAAAGATACCACACACACACAAAAATTACAGGCCAATATCACTGATGAACATAGACGCAAAAATACTCAACAAAATACTAGCAAAACAAATCCGAAAATACATTAAAAGGATCATACACCATGATCAAGTGGGATTTATCCCAGGGATGCAAGGATTCTTCAATATACGCAAATCAATCAGTGTGATACACCACATTAACAAACTGAAGAATTAACACCATATGATTATCTCAATAGATGCATAAAAAGCTTCTGACAAAATTCAACACCCATTTATGATAAAACCTCTCCAGAAGTGGGAATAGAGGGAACTTACCTCAACATAATAAAGGCCATAAATGGCAAACCCACAGCTAACATCATTCTCAATGGTGAAAAGGACTATTCCTGAGGAGTGTCATGTATTTAGGGACGTGTTAACTAGATCAACGCTTCTCAAGCTTTAATTGCATGTGAATCGACATGGACTAATTAGAAGAACTGATACTGATTCAGTAGTTTTGGGGTGGGGGCTGAGAGACTAAATTTCTAACAAGCTCCAAAGTGATGCCTATCATGTGGTATATGGACCACACTTTGAGAAGCAAGGAACCAGATAACTGTTAAGGTTACTTTTTGATACTGAGAGTCTATAATTTTCATTAAAAAAATACACTTCAGGAGCAAAGAAAGCAGTTATATACTGTGTTTTCCATATGAAAGTGGCAGTGTTTGAGTGCATAGAGGAAGCAGGAGCATTGCCTGGAAACAGAAGCAGCCATACTCCAAAACTTACTCAGTAAATGCGTATTTTTAAGGAACCTGTTCTAAGGTAAGAAAAATTGTAAATAAATACTTGTATATGACTACATTTAATTATCCACTTTCATTAGAAGTGACGAGTCATGTTCAATAATCAGAATTAATAGCACTCATTTCTTCAATTTTAATAATGCAAATCTATATTAAATTCAAGACTTTAAGTGTTTGTCTAGTTCATTCAACAGAAGTCCTTTATAATTATCGATCCACTCCAGAGCCTTTCAGTGCACTGATTTTGCTTTATTCTCTTACCTTCATGTCTATAGATTAGGGCTTTCCAGCTGGTAGAATTATAGATGTCCCTCAAGATATTCGGTCTTCTTATCCTTTGGGAAGGCCAGACAAGTAGCTTGATCCTGGGGTCCTGGGAAGAAGACCCACCCAGGTTGGCATTAGTCAATCATGATTAGTGAGTGACACCTAGCACTCATTAGTCTGGCCTCAAGACATTGAGCTCAACCAAGCCAAGTGTCTATCATCTTGATACCAACTTCAGCAACTTGCTGCAAGCATGTCTGTTTTTATCTTAGGAGAAGGCTCTGTGGATCTGTTGGAGAAGTTCAGGTCTTAAGTGCTTCACTAGCATAGCATGCCCACCAAAATTTGGCCATGGGAGGATAGACAATGAGAAAGAAAGAGGTTTTTGGCAGGTGTATCTTTAGGTGATGATCCTGATATCAGTCTTCCCATACATTAAATACTTTTATCCCTTTGTGGCAAAGTAGATGCATGGCTACATCTCTAAAAGGTATGTGTATTTTTCAATTTAGAAAAATGATTTTGTAATACTTGACATATAAAGTTTAGGTAAATTCTAAATCTATAGCATCCTCTTATGAAATTCCAATGGTAAATGTGGCAAGGAGCTAAAAGGAAGAGTTGCTATATTTAAAATCAAATGTTGCAAATTGTTTAATGGTTGTAAAACTTGTTTCAAAATTTTTATTCTCTTGTACAAATATTTTTTTCATTGACAGCAACCATCAACAATTCAAAAAGACTTACATTAAAATGTTTTGATTAGAAATGGTATATAGGCTTTCAAGCATAAAACCTGAGATAAAAAGTTATATTGATGGAAGTATATTCACAGTTCTCAATTTAATGTTATCTATATTCAATTTTAATATATTGCTCCAAATATTGTATTTTATTTTCTTGTCAAAACTGTATCATATAAAAAAATGTAATGAATATCTTTACTAAGTACCATACAGATATTCCCAAATTTCCTCCAGTTTTATCCCAGTGTATCATACAAATATTGTAATTTTCTATTTGGGGGAACACTGCTATAGATAGATTTCCCTCTATAATATGTTCTGTTACCAAATATCTTCTAGTATACAGACTAATTAATTATATATTTGTCTTAATATATAGCTACTATTACCCAAAGAAAACAGGTAAGTCTACATAACAATTGGAAAATGTTAAACCTAAGTTATTTCCTCGCTCCTTCTCCTATGCCTCTTGGAAAAAAAACCTGGAACATTATTCTGGAGGGCTAGCAATGCTCTTTTTCTTGACCTGAATGGTTATATAGTGTTCACGCTGTGATAAATCACTGAGCACCTGATTTTGTGCACTTTAGTGTACCTAGTTTATTTCACTGTAACAAAAGGTTTAAACATTTTGTTTTCTACGACTAAAGAGATACGGTCATCTCTGAACATATTCTTTTTTTTTTTTTTTTTTTTTTTTGTGTGGGTGTTTTTTGGGGGCCTCCTCTTGTGGTGCCCTCTCCCGCTGCGGGGCACAGGCTCCGCCCAGCCGCTCCGCGGCACGTGGGATCCTCCCAGACCGGGGCGCGAACCCGGTTCCCCTGCATCGGCAGGCGGACGCGCAACCACTGCGCCACCAGGGAAGCCCCTCTGAACATATTCTTACTTCCTGTTCATAATAGCCTTGCTCTTATTACTTTCCAAGAAAAACCTAATAAATGATTAACTGTATCACTGGGCAGTTGGGAGCAGTCATGAAAGGCATGACACTTACTTAATAATTCATAATAGAAACATAGTCCTCCTCGGTTTCTGAATTATCCTGTTTTCTACATAAATTAATCAGATGAATCAAATGCTGTGAAAACCAACTTAAGGGTGATAATTGGCTCTTCTAATTCATGATATAAAGTATGACAGTGATGGGCCTGGAGGTTATTACTATGATCCACATAGCAGGATAAGAGTAGCCCTTGATATGACAAAGTTAAGATGAATTCTACATCTATTTGCACCCTCCAGCCTTGGTAAACATTCATTTCTTCTGCATCTCAGAAACTGTGGCAAATAAGGTCCATCAGATAAGATTCAGAGAATTTCAAAATAAATTACTGATATATATATATATATATATATATAGTTTGGATGGGGATATTATCTTTTTACTGTGAGAATTTAGTTTGCCCTATTAAATATATCAACCAAATGTTTATTCCAGGTGTGTAGGGTGCTCCATTTAAGACAAATTCTTCATTACTAAGACACTGGCCTCGCTAACGATTTACTTGAACTGTCAAACTGACAGTAAATATTTAATAATATTTATTAAATAATATTAAATATTTATTAAATAAATATTAAATATTAAAAAATATTTAATAATGAAACACCATTATTAAATATTTGCCACGTTTCTTTTGCTTTGCTAACACACAGTTAGCATCTGTCTGTTGTGAGAATGAAACACCCTAGAGAGCTTGAGGCCACAACTCAGGCTGAGGCACAAAGAGAAAAGAAGACAGTTCACCCAGCCATCAACATTCACACATGTGAATTTACAGAGCTGACAGAAGAACTATCAATCTGAGCCCATTCTACAGCACCTCATGTGAGAGTTACATTATAGTAATAGACTTAACTGCATCACATGGCTTATTAACGTTGTAATTTGTTTTTGTTAAGAAGCTTTATGTTTAAAGAAATTGTCAATCTACTCCACATTTCTGCAAACATGGAGGCAAATGCATTTCTCAGCCTTATCCTCCACCAAGCCTCCATCTCATTTGCTTCCGGTAAAGAGTTATCTCTTGCTTCCTTTCTCCACAAGCTCATATGCTTTCTTCCACTCTTATCTCTTTTCTTCTTTTAGAATAGGCTGCGCCCCCCGGCGGCTGGGAGCTTAAAAAAAGAAAAAGACCTTTCGCAGGCAAGACTTTGAATCCCCTGCAATTTTACTTTTGGGCTGAGACCGTCGCGTTCCCGCGAACTCCGACGCAAGTAGTCACGATCATTACCTAACCATCCTTCTCCCTTGACGTCAATTTCTTATTTTTCCATTTTAAAGAGAGGAAAGGCAGGCACCAGTCAAAAGTGAAACGGTTTGGTTCTAGGCAGTTGTGGGAGGACGACAGGTTTTGGAGCTCAGAAGGGCAGCTCCAGCAACCAGCGCTTGTGGCGCTGTCCATTCCTCGGTGCTGAATGGAGATCCTGGCATTTCCCTCCAGGTTCAACCCCTCAGGATCAGAATAGGTTCAGCCACAGTGCACTGTACCCATTTCCCTGTTCTGGGATCGGGGGGGAGTGGGGGTGGCGGGGAGAATCATTTAGATGTCTGCTTACTCTCTTTCCACGGGAAGACACCCTTCCACAAAAAGAAATTGTGCATTTTATGGGAAAGTAATGTCATAGCTTCAGTTCAACACCAAAGTGAAGAGCTCTACTGAAGGAAGAATGGAAAGTTCAGAGTTAATGAAACCTGCTCTTTCTCTCTCGGAGTCAACACAACAGCACTTGGGTCCCTACACTCCTTTGTTTATAAATAAAGGAAATAATTTTCTGTTTTTAAAAATCATGTGAATAAAAATAAATAAAATTTTTAAATCACGAGATTAATCATTTTTTTTTCTGATAAGGACTGTAAAGTGGGTGGTAGTGGGTCCTGCAATATCTGGGATAGAATTTTAGATATTGTTTTACTGAGGTTGAGAAACAGAGGAGAGAAGGATGTAAACTTGTTAACTAAGGTGGTTTGAATGGTTAAAAATACGTTTTTGAAAGTATTTCTTTAGCATTGTCTTCCAGAAGTGCTCGTTTTCCCAGGCGATTTAGGTTAGAATCCGGGCAGTAGAAGCTTCCCTTCTTCTCTCTGCCCTCCCAGCCTCTGTCCGATTTGAAAGACTGAAAAGCCCTGTTCTTCATAGCAGGTGCCGATATCCACAGGGCCGTTATAAGAATCCTCCTCCCTCCCTTCTCCTCCTACACGAGATAATCAAGTAAAGATAAAGAAAACGGACAGAAGGGAAGGAAAGTGTGCTGCACTCCAGATCTTTGATTCCTGGTAGTTATATTCAAATGGGGCACTTCTCTTTGAGAAGTGAAGGTGTTTCTCACGGCTACGGAATTTACACTCAGAACGGGAGCAGACTTAACCGATACGAGCAAACATTTCCTTCCTTTTCTTCTCTGCTGCTTATTTTAGCCGCTTCTCCATCCCGCTGGGAATACCATCCAGATCTTAGTCCAGGTAGATCTGACGTCAAGAGATGGCTTTCGTAGATTTGACGTGTAAACACTGATTTCCATTCCGACTCGGAAGGGCTGGGGCTCCACTCTGCCGGGAGACCGGGAGACCGGGAGACCGAAGCGCTGCACTGAGCGCTCGCCGCCGCCGCCCAGCCTCTCCTGCGCGTCTGTCTTGTCGCAGAACAACCGGGAGCGAGAAGTGGTCCA
The DNA here is from genome assembly GCF_002837175.3 of Physeter macrocephalus. NCBI lineage: Eukaryota > Metazoa > Chordata > Mammalia > Artiodactyla > Physeteridae > Physeter > Physeter macrocephalus. Next base: position 95,673,230 of record NC_041221.1, on the reverse strand, counting down.
GAGCCGGAGGGTGGAAGGGGCGATCCTTTCTGGCTTTTCTACCTTGCTTCTCATCCCCCCTCTCGTTCCCACTCGTGTGCGAGCGAGTGGGAGAGCCATGGAGCCAAGAGCCTGGACTCTGCAGTGTACTGCTTTCGCTCTCTTTTGCGCTTGGTGTGCATTGAATAACGTAAAAGCGAAGAGGCAGTTTGTGAATGAATGGGCGGCGGAGATCCCCGGGGGACCGGAGGCAGCCTCAGCGATAGCCGAGGAGCTGGGCTATGACCTTTTGGGTCAGGTAAGAGTTTGCACTTTCAGAAAACTTTCTGGGGCTCGAGGGGACTGGCGGGACTGGAGCGTAATCTCGCATGTGGGAGTCCCAGGTTGCACTCTCCTGAGCACAGTGGCAAAGAGCAGGAGCTTCTCCAGCTCTCGGCCCTGGCGCGCTTGGAGAAGGCTTGCCTTATTTATTGTTTGGGCTGGGCGCAGCCAGGCAGAACCAAGCCGCTGCAGCTGGGTACAGCTTAGTCTTGCTGCTGTCCGCTCTGGAATTGAAATCCGTTCCCGCGCCGTTTGGAAGAAAAATCCCTCCACGCTTGTTCACGGAACTTGAGATGCACGCAGGCTCTTACCAACCAGTGCCCAGAGGAGAGGCAGTGCGCTCTGTCCCCTGAGACTCAGCGGGTCTGCGTCAGGAGCTGGCTGTTTCATTCTTTTCAATATGGCAGCATCAGATCCAAGTCCTGATCCAAGGGGCCAAGCAGGCTTGGAGATGTTCGCCGGCAGCCTTCGAGGATACGCCCAGGGCATTGGGAGAGTGTCAGTGGCCAGGACTCGCGACCCGGGGGCTCGGGGGCTATGGAGTGGCAGATGAGGTGGGTGAAAGATATGGGAACAACTCTCTGGGACTCTACCGCGAGCTCTGGATTCTCAATGGAAACTTGCAAAGTCCGAGCTTCACAACTTTGCTCGGTCAGTTCCCCTGAAGGGTCAAGCTGCCGAAGTGACTGGGGAAAGGATTTCTTTCTTTCTTTTTCCCCAGCCAAATGCGTATTAGCTTTCCAGTGCTTTCATCTTGTGAAAAAAAACTGTTGCCCGTCCAAGCAAGGCAGGGGTTAATAGACAGCTGGGGGATGGGGGGGGCGTTAAGGCATTATGTAGGGGGCTCCTTAGCTGTGCACCGCAGGGGGTGTGAGTTCTAATCTGAGCTTTCCTTTCCCTTGGCTCAGAATCAAGCCCTCATTCCTTGCCTTGCAAGTTGCTGTGCATGGAAACGGGGGTGGGAGGGAGGAAGGAGTTGTAAAACATTTTGGCGCGTTTTTTCTAGAGGTGGTGGTAGAGATGCAGCTGAAGTCATGGATGAGTAATGGGGTGTGGGCGTTGGCAATTCCATAGATCCAGATCCACTGGGGAATGTGCCTTTCCTTGCCAGAGGCTTCATTCTCCAACTTGACGAGCCAAACTGTCTGAAATCCTCAGCAGGAAAGTCAATACACATATTGAATTCTCTTCTCCGTGTCCCAGTAGCAGACCCATACTTTTGCTTTTGCCCAGTCCTTGTTCTGTGCTAGGCTCCATGTTAGGGGCTGAGGAATAATAGGAGGAAAATAAACTTTCAAGGAATCAAGAGTCTAGAGACTGGTTTAGAAACAAATGACTGCAATTGCAAGCAATTGGTATAGCAATAGAAGCTGTTCCTGGAGTCTCAATACTTGTTGATTGAAGGATTGAGGATGGAAGGGAATTGGGGAGGGGTGAAAGAAGACAGCCCAAGGAGGAAACACTTGCACAGGTTTAGGAAGAAGAATCAAAGGTTGCCCTAGAGAACATGATGACATTGGTGAAGGCACTCCAGGCATAGAAAACAGCTTGTGGGAAACCAGGGACATAAAAAGAAAGTGACTTACTTATAAGTCTGGAAACTGCAAGGCATTGTTGGGATCCAAAAAGAGAGTGAGTAGTGGGCGGAACTGTATGGGTGGGTACTGTGGGCATCATGGAAATCTTGTGTGTCCTATAAGGGGAAAAAAAACCTGGGAACTTTATCTTTTGGGCAGCTAAACAGCATTGGTAATTGTGTGAAAGGAGATTGGAGGAGAGAGCAAAAAATAACTCCCTCTTCATTTTCTCACCTTATTAGCTCCAGACATACATCCAAACCCGGACCATTCATTATGCGGACTGTCTTTCAAAATCACAAGTCTCAATAAACAAATAAATAACAATAAATCAGTACTCTTGGTAGGATCTTCGAGGAAGGGGTGGCATAGTCACAAGAGGCTTTAGAAAACAGTGGGAAAACCTATCTATACTTGCATGTGATTTGCATATGCATATTTCCAGTTAAATGACATTACTAATAAATGTTTTTAAAATAATAATTCTTTGTAAAAGACTGATAGTGCTTTCCTGGCTCTGCTTATTTCTTCCTTTGTTTACACTTAACTTAGCGTCACTATCTTGAACTCCTTAAGGCCTCAAAAGCTAGGATTGGGGGCAGGGGTGACAAGAAGCAAAACCAGTTGATAGCAGAAACAGAGCTAAGCACTGGTGATCTTTTCTTATGGCTAATATTGTCTCTCCCCAACTCCATGTAAAGCTTATAGCAGATTCAGCCTCTGAGGTTCAGGCTTGGAGCAGGGCCTAAGCATCTCTATTAAAAAATTCTCCAGGTGATAAGAAACACCAATTTAAAGAATGTAGTTCTTCTGAAATAACCCATTGTCAATTGTTTGTCTCAGTTTAAAAACATACAGGGCATCTAGAGAATTTGGTAGGTTCAAATTAAGTACTATTTTGAAAAAAGGGAAACTAGCTTAAAAGAATAATGGACTTAGTTCTAAATGGACCAAATGTATTGATAGTCACCCAGAGAAGTTTACACACTCTAAGGAGGAACACCTGTCCTAAATGTGGCATGCTGGCTTCTTCCTCAAAGCCTTGAACTATTGGAAAGTCAGAAGGTCACTACTAGTAGCTTATAATAATTATCACTATAGATTCAATGGCTATATTTCATAATAACAACAAATTATTCTAGCTGAATGTGGCACTGCCTATATATCGTACCAAAGGGTTTGCCTGCCTTCCACAAATTATTGTTCTCTGACAGAATAAATTTGACAAAATGAATATTTTTTAAGAAATGTCTATCTACACAATAACATCACCTAGAAAAGCAAATGTAGTTCCTCTGAAATATGTGAAACAGAAGCATCATCAGATCCCAAGTATGCTGTGAGCCCAAGTGATAATATCATGAAGCTCATCTCACTCAACACACTGAGAGCGAAGGCTTGATCAGTGTCTTCCTCATGAAGAAAAAAGTTAACTTCAATACAGAAATGGATTTAACAAAAGCTGCCTGTCTCCAAGTTAGCTGTGTTTCAACCTAACCTACAGATACTTATTTTGGAAAGAGGATTTTTATTTTAATTTTTTTCTTTTATAGATTGGGTCACTTGAAAATCACTACTTATTCCAACATAAAAACCATCCTCGGAGGTCTCGAAGGAGTGCCCTTCATATCACTAAGAGATTATCTGATGATGATCGTGTAAGTGTTGTGCATTTGTCTTCAAACCAGTAACCTGATTTATCTGCCTTCTTTGTGATTGCTAACAAGAGCAAAAGCAAATATGATTTTTTTTATTGTGTTCACAAAATCTGTAGTGTTTCTTATTATTTCCATAGGGTTATAATTGCACATAATAATAACTGGATCAGATTGAATTGGTTGACTAAATTTTATATGTATAAATATATATAAAGTATATATATATATATACACACACACTATATATATATATATATATATATATAAAAACACTAGCTCACAAATCCAGTCTAAGAGCATGAAAATGAATATTGAGAATCAAGTGGCAGCACTGATGAACTGTTTCACAATACAATCAATCAACAAACTTTTACTATATGCCTATTATGTACCAAGCACTTTGATATCCGATGTGATGTTGCCAGAGAAATATGATACATAAACCCTGTTCTTAATAACGTTTCAGTGTAACTGAAAAAACATTCTGCCATTCTGTCTGGTTTGGTTATGTAGGGAACTAGTGCTTTTGAAGGAGCTTTAAATCCACGTCTTCATGAGGCAAATGTTTCTGTAAGTATTGTATAGTCTGATCCAAAGCATTTGATCTCTTTTTATCCTGGTTTGTATACATATTCAATGATTAGGCAACAGCAGGAAATGTCTAGAATGAATACAGGTAAAGTGTGGAGCCAATTTCATGTATATCTAATGTACCTTTTGATTTTGAAGTCTGTTTTCAAGGTCAGCAAACACACCAATAGAATGTTGATATGAAATAGAAATTTGAAGTATTGGAATCTACATACACAATGTTGCCTTTTCTCAAGAATGTGCCATACTGTCTAGGACATTCTAAAGAATTCTGGAAGCTTTGTGAGAGATAAAACATATACTTTCAACTTCCCGTAAAGAAAAGTATAAGTGACAGAAAGGTGCTAGAACTGTTGAAAGTACAGGAATTCGTGAACCCTGTAAAATAATTTGCTATTTTATTTGTTGTGCAACTGATAGAATTTTTAAAAAGAAGAAGAAAAGGAAGACAAATTAAGAGAGTAGGAAATGACCGGTCCTGGGTTATCAGTGTTCAAACATGAAAGAAGCAACCAAACCCAGACCAAGAATGCTGTATCAGGACCACAGACAGCAACACCACTGCTCACAAACAACCATTGCTGGCTTTTACCCACGTTAATGGCTAGAAGTGAGAGACCTAATCAGAGGCCCTGAACATTACTTTAAACGTTTCTTGTCCAGTGAAATCTTCTCTTCGCTGTCCCAAGGCAGATGGCTAATTGTATGCGGGCTTTGAAAGTAGGGCAACTTCTAGCACTCTGGCTAGGCTTAGTCCTTGGGCAAAACAAGAGAGAGATTTCCTTGTCTGCCTAAATGCATGCCTGACATTAATGCACAAGAAAGTCAAACTGACCTTCCTTCTCATCTTAATAGGAGGAAATTGGATAGAGTGGAGCAGACCTAACTGTTACTATTACTCAAGTGTCTCACTAAAATGAACAGATGGCCCAGTTCTATTCTTTAGATAGTTCCTTAATAATTGATTTGGGGGAGAAATCTCAAAGCATAATGAAGAAGAGCTAAGAATTTACTCTTCAGCATAACTTCATAAAAAAGGAGTCTATATAATCCTATGAAAAGTTATCCCCAGAATAACTTTAGTTCAGGAAAAACCGTAGAACACACTGAAGCTTGCAGTAGGAGGTTAGACTAGATGATTTTTAATTCCCTTTTCAAATCAAAAGGATTATTTACAATTAAGTACATGATATTTATTATATACATAATAGAAGGACACCATTAATTTGCTCTGCTCCACTTGGTCTGCTCTTACAGAGATTAATATGGCATTTGGAGTTAATGACGTTAATCATAACACTGTTTCCAGCAATTGGATGTTTATCTGATCAGATGACAGAGTGCCTCCTCTTATATTCCATTTTTTAAAAATTGCTTTTGATTTTCATTTTATTGCTCCTTTTTCTGATAGGGATGATATTCTTTCAAATTAGCACTCAAAATGCAGCAATAAGCTATCGTTACAAGTCTGTTAATGAAATCTCCAACTGTAAGTGACTCTCTCCCTCAAAGATTAGTACTTGTTCCCTAGCAGCCAGTTCCCAAAGACCAACTCAGAAGACAGGCAGTATATTCCAAGCATTGAGGTATTTGAAGCCAACACATTTAAGCTTGAACATACAGGCACTTTAAAAATAAATTATAGTGACTGACTTCCAACTCTCAAGTCCCTCCCAATGTTTATAATAGGTTTGCAGTATATTTTCTAATTGGAAATTCAGGATAGTCTTAGTGGATGGTTTTATCCTTTAGTTGCAAATTATTTTTCAGTTTTTATTTTTGGATCTGACTCATTAGTATTCTCACATTAACAATATCCTATCACACCATGGACTATCACCATGTGTACAGAAGAGAGGATATGTTTTGGGTAGGAAAGGGTCATGTCGCTCAGCAAAATTAGAGCATGGTATTATCTCATAATGAATATAACCACAAGGCAGCCCCTCACCCTCTCAGGGCCTCAAGTATAATAGGATTATGCTATAAATGTGGGGAACGTAATTTTTGTATTGTCAGGTGTCTTTGCATAATACATGAAACTAAATCAATGGTAAGTGTGCATGGTCAGTAGTGCTCATTCATCACCCAGGATCTGTTTCTCATATTAAATACACTTAAGCAGAAGGTTGAAGAATAGAGGAGGCAGAATTTCAAATCTGCAAAGACGTAGCGCCTTTCTTGTCTTTTGTCACATTTGCAATTTCTATTTTTGTATATAAAGAAAGAGAAATTAAGCTGTAAGAGCAACATAACAGCAGTCTCTGGGATCTCTTAGCTTGTTGACTCATTCCATGAAAACGGACAAATTTTCTGCCACAGAACCCTGGAACCTCAATATAAAAGTGAGTAATATGGTCCATTTGCTGATGAAAGCAGGCTGAACTTTTACTTCCACTGTAATCACAGTGTAAATAATTTGAGGGAATCATCACTTCACTGACTGCTTCTCCTCCCCATAAAGGTACATTTTACTGTAATAGAGGAAATGTTCATCTCCCCAGTGGGCAATCCCTTCTTCTCACTGAGCTGCCAGTTTGATCTATAGTCAAACGAAAACACTGTGGAGCTGCCTGAACTCTGATGGAGAGAGTACTAGAACTAGTTAGAGGGAAGATGATTACACCAGAGGTGGCTATTTGTTGATTTTTTTGCTCTAAAACTCCTTGTAGGTGCTATGGGTTGAACAACAGTATGAAAAAGAGAGAAGTAAACGTTCAGTTCTAAGAGACTCAGCACTAGATCTCTTCAATGATCCGATGTGGAATCAGCAGTGGTACTTGGTAAGTACCTACAGGAGGACTGTGTAGGACCTGGGTTATTTGTTATATCTGCACAATAGATTTTTTTAATGATAGATAATTCAGCAGAGGGCTGTGTTACCTAGAGATTTGGGTTGATGGGACCTTCCATGATCTGGATCTTCTGTTTTACTATGTGAGGATGTCTGAAACACAGATCTTTAGCTATTATGAGAGGAAGGGTTGTTGCCTTTTGTCTTCTTACATTTATCTGGAATAAGTACAGAAGAATCATGTCTTGCAATTTAGGCGTTCCAAAACAGTACTCATGGCAAAAAAACATATTTGATCAAAGTTACTCTTGAGAACCCTTTAAATCACCCAAAGAGTACAGTGAACATGATTCAGTATATATAGCCCTGAGAGGCAATTCGTACATGCTTACAGGTGAGAATTTCTGAACTAGGCTAAAGGAAGGAACACAAGGAAAGACAAAAGGCATCTATCTGCCGATGTCTAGACTTGCAAACTAGTACTACCTTTAATATAGTTATCAAATCCCTGTTGGAATGTAGGCACCTAGTGGAGAAACTGTAAGTGTTCCTGCTTGCCTTCAGAGTACTCTCCTCTGTTTTAATGTTAAGCCTCTATCGTAGTAATACATGTTAATAGAAGTGTTTATTGTTGAGAATATTATAAAAGATGAATTTTCATGACAACCATAAGCTAACGCTTAGACATCCTTGTTGCATAATGGATGGGAAAGGAGATCAATTCCTCTTGAAACTCTCTTAACCTAGGCAATACCTACTCATTGCAGCAGAAGAGACTCATTAGCTAACACTGGTGCATTTGCTATGAGTCAAATACTATTCTAAGTGTTTGACATGAGTTAACTCATCTAGTTCTCACACAACATTTTGTTGTAGGTATAGTAAGTACCCCCATTTAACAGATGAAGAGACAGAGACATTGTCAAGTTGAATAACTTGTCAAAATCACGTAATTATAGTGGAGGGGCCATAATTCATGGCTCCAGAGGCCATACTCTTAACAACCACACCCTATGATCGTTCTTCTGACTGACATTGGCATTGGCCAACAATCTGTGTGTAGTTCCAGCCTCCTGTGATTCAGCTTCATGTTGGCCTAGTAGATTCTTGTTTTGCCCCACCTCTTTCTAAGGAGCATCAGCCAGGGGCCAATGCATTCACTGATACTTTTGATTGTTGTTATTTATAAATTTCTTGTTGACCTCTTCACTAAAAAGCTGGCATTTTTCTAGTGCATCTCTCTTGAATGCTTGGGGATGTGCTCCTATCTGTGTTCCCTTGCTGTCCAGCTCTTCTTCCTTACAGTCCCACATACAGTAACTAACAGAAAAATTATCTGAAAAAAAAATCCCACATCTTCTCTCACAGATACTTACTCCCTAAATCACTCATACTTGGAAATAGGCAGTTAGATTGCAAGTCTTGGTAAGACCACAGCCTCCTGGGCATTCCAGGTTCTGCCTTTTCTTTTAGAAAAATCTATAAAAACATCCATGAAGAGCTGTGAACCAGACAATATAAAGTACATTCAGTGTGGCAGTGGAGGCTCAGGATTTGGGGGGAGATGGAAACATGGGACATCAAATAAAGCTTTGGTAGATGAAAAGCTTGAGCATGTAATTATAAATGAAAGCAACTTAGGGATGAACTTCTTCTTCAAAGCCATGCAGCTCAAAGACAAGGGGCACAGGGTGAGTCATCCTTTTGATTGATTTTGCATTGGAACAACTGGAAAAAGAGCAGCACTCTGATGATTCACTTGGTCCTACCCTTAACTTTGTTTTTTTATTTCACCTAATTGCCCGCTTTAAAGAATAGAGTGACCCCAGGAAGAAGAAAGATGGGTCTCCAGACTGGAGCTTCAGTTCTTATTTTGCAGCAACCAAATCATGGTTTTACCAATGCTTCTTTGTTTTTCTTTATCAGCAAGATACTAGGATGACTGCAGCCCTGCCCAAGCTGGACCTCCATGTGATACCTGTTTGGCAAAAAGGCATTACAGGCAAAGGAGTTGTTATCACTGTACTGGATGACGGCTTGGAGTGGAATCACACAGACATCTATGCCAACTATGTGAGTCTAAGCCCTCCCATTGCTGCAACTTAGGGAATTGTCTACACTGACACACAGTTAGGACTTTGCTTCCCTCAAGCAGGAGGCTACTCTGATGTCAGCCCTGGCAATGACAGGCCACGGTTTTGCCACTTCCCTCACCCTTCTGCCAGTGCACATAAACTTTTTTTTTTTTTTTTTGTATCACTGGGCATTGAAAGAATTTGCTGGAGCCAAGGATTGTACAAAAGCATGTGTGTTGGGGTAGGGGGAGGCACTTAATATCAGCTAAATTATTAAAAGCCATTCAAACTCTATGCCACTCAGTATTTGAGGACATGAAAGCAATCAAATCAAGCCTGACGTCTGAGACCATTTTCACAGTCTTCCTGCTCACATCCCTTATGGGTCAATATCTCTCACATTGTGAAGTTATGTGAATGTGATTCCTTCCATGCAAATCAAAGCGTGCACTACACAATACAAAAATGACAAGCTGAGAAAAATTTACTAAAAATGGAAAATAAGTAAATGAAAGTTATTTACTTAATTGGTTATGAAGTTCTCCATAATATTTTAGGTCTTTAAATCAGTGTTTCATCTTGAATATTGCCCCTTGTCTTTCTCTCATCCTTTCTACTCAACCGACATTCCCCAGCTAAAGAGCAAAGGAAACAGGAAGGAAAAGAAGAGATGAAACAGATTCGGAATTATTAAAAGATATGGAAAATATAGAGAAGTAGCAGTAGTAGTGATACAATTCCTACGTGGAAGACATTTAAGTGTAGCAATCTGATTGCAAAAGGGGGTGGGACCTGAAAGCTTGTCTTGAATTTCAAGGACAGCCTCTTTAATTAAATTACATGTTTATTTTAACTGAGGAGGCAGAAGGAGATCACTGTAGACCTGAGCCCCAGCCCACAGCCAGCTCTTTGCACCTATATTCTTAAGAAAGATGAGCATCAAAGTGTCACTAACTAGTGCTCTAGCTTAATTAAGCCATTCAAATTCTCTGGGCCTCAATTTTCTCATTTGGAAAATGAGGTGGTTGAACTAAGTAAACTTTGACTCTCTCTGAGCTAGAGGTTTGGAAACATTCACTGAGAATTGGACGATGGCTCACTTTTCTGTGTACATCACCTCTGCCTGGTTTATGGGGATGATAAATGATCAGCAGCTGGGCCAGAAACTCTAAAATGCAGACTTTCGAGCTACCAGCCAGGATGGGAATAGGATAGGGATAGAAGACTCGGAAAGTACTGCTTTTTTTATGATGCTACAGTGTTATTTTTGTTTTCTCTTTAGGATCCAGAGGCTAGCTATGATTTTAATGATAATGACCACGATCCATTTCCCCGATATGATCCCACAAATGAGAACAAGTGAGTAAATATGGATTTGGGGGTGGGGGTAAGTGCTTTAAAATGCTTTTATCTTATTTGAAAAAATTGCACTATAAATATGATCCACATTTTAGCTCTCAGAAAATGTTCATGTACACCATCCATACCACAATATTTTGTTGCTTTTAAAACAGAAACAAAAGGTTCTATTTATATATTCCTTTGGGCTTATAGAACCATATTTCAATTAAACTTTCTTCTTATATGAAATGTTCCCCTCAAATGTTACTGAATAGTTATGGCTTTAGAAAAAATTGTTTGAGACATAAAGAATAAAAATCTGAGTCCATCCTCCTGTCCCCAATTCCTCTATGAATCTTTTATTGCTAGCAACATGCTTGATGTTAGTCATGAAGAGAAATACAGATGACCAAGGTAACAAATCCCCAAGACTTCCTATGTTGGCCACAACCATGCTCACTAGTTCCCTCAGAAGAATATGGCACGGCACCAGATGAGAAATATACCATGGGCTGGGCCCTCAAATCCAACACAGTCTCCGGGGCATTGGGCTAATTAGTAGCCTGTTCCAGAGTTTCTGCTGGGTATTCTAAAGCTAAAGGGAAGAGAAAAAGGATATCTTCTGATTCCTAAATTAACTCTCCATAGCAGCCATAAGGTGATGAGTGAGGCCAAGAGCCAGACCCACCGAAGCAAGAGGCCAAATAAAGACCCAAATGCAAGAGACATTTTAACCTTTTTTTTCTTAGCTCCAAAGGAACTTCACCCTCTAGGCACACAGCCTCAAGTGTCCAGGCCCATGTGAAAACTCATCTTTGTGCATAATCATGTCTCTCACAGACTTCAAGGAGACATTCACATTTTCCTCTTCATTTGCTCCACCCAAAAGAAACTTGCACCAAAGCAGATGAAAGCCAAGGCAAAATGAGTGCTGCTACAAGTGGGGATGGAAAGAGCAAGTAGTGAAAAGCTCTTTGTGGATGCCACATAAAGTGCTTCCTTTTTCTTTCTTCCTCTCTCAGATTATTAACCAATTAGGGTCAATAGAGTTCTCTCTCTCTCTTGCTCTCAGTTTCCCTCTCCCCTTCTCCCTTATTTTCTCAGAATTCCCATGTGGCTGGTGTAGTAATATTGACCTAAACTTGTTACTTTGGATTGTCCCCTAGAAGGCCAACAAACCCCAGGAAGGGATGCTGGGGCTGAAGGACTTGGCCTCAACTTTCGAGTGTATATTTCTTCCTTGAGGGGAAGGGGAGGCTTGGGGAGAGTTCTTTCAGTACCATTTACTTCTTTTAGGGTTATCTCTTAAAGGGGTTAACAGCAAACAGCCCTTGAGGTTAGAACATTCCAGTAACAATACAAAAGGAACCATAACAATACAAAGGGAATCATTCCAGTAACGATACAAAAGGAATACAAAAGGAACCTTGGAGGAAAGTGGGATGTCTCAGGAACTTAGAGCAAGACCCCCCAGACAAACGTTCAGCCATATTTCTGAGTGAGGGCAGTGCAGGACCAGGAGGAACACCTGTTCTTTTAGAGCATGACCTTGTAATGTTAGCCTGCCTGGTAGTGATGACTTTGCCAATTACCAGGAGGAAGGATGACCTTGAGGAGATCACTGATCTCACTCTGCCTCTATTTTTTATTTCGTCTCCTAAAATGGTGACAAGGTATCTGTTCCCTACCCTCCTAAAAGAAGTTTCCTAAGGAAATGGGCAATAAGTGCTTGGAAGAAAAAGACACTCTTCCTAGAATGAAGTAAAAATGACAACTCTCATTCCATCCCCTTGATCAAGACTAAGGGAAATCTGCTCCCGACCACACGGGCACAGCTGAGGAGACTGTTAGCTGAAGGTGTCAGCCTCCTTCTTAGGCAGTGTGTACTGGGTCCGGCCCAGGATCCAAAGTGGGTGGTAACTTGTGTGGTAGATGCATGATAGGTGAATACCTGGTGAAATGACATTCTCTAGAGTTTTGTACTCATGAGAAGGGGAATTCAGATGTCCCTCTTACCACCCGCCCCCCCAAAAAAGGGACTCTCAACTTATGGTACTGATAATAGCCACATTTCCCCCAATTCACAGAGTTCCAAATGCCCCAAGGAAGCAACCCATAATTGTATGTATTTTGTGCCTGAAAACTCTGAGTTTCCAGAGCATAGCAGACCGTGGACCTTGCACATAGCATAGAGTTAGTGTAGCATGGCCAAACAAGAGAGCACAGACTTTGCAGCTAGATTTAGATCAAATCTTAGATCTTCCACTTAATAGTTGAGTGACCTTGAGCAAATTATTTAACTTCTTTGTGACTAGTTTTATCATCTACTAAAGAGGTAATAATAGTACCTACTTCATTGGGTTCTTAGGGGGATTAAATAAGTTTATATATGTAATTGGCTTGGATAGTGCCTTGTATATAGAAAAAGTTAAATGTGTGCTATGATGATGATAATGATCAAGGCTTTTCATTTAGCAACTAAGGTAGACCTTTCACTGAGAAAAAAAGCATGACAAGAATAGCATCATCTGATAAGAGCAGAAGCAGAGATACTTTGCTAAGCCAATTCAGAATCTGCTATTTGAAAATTACACAATAAGCAGCTATCTCTCAGGGTCCTCTTGACTATCAACCAAAAAGCTAGCATCCCCAACATTTATCAAAAGGTATAATAAAAAGTAGAGTTACCCTTCTAGCATATTGTCAGAAATAAATCCCTTAGGTTTAGAAAATGAATGGCCCCATTTTGTCTGGGCCTTTATAGCAGTTAGAGACCTATTATCTCCCAATTCCAAGGGCATTATCTCTCCAAACTATCTGTGTTGCTGCTGTTCTTTATTACTATGTAAATGAGGTTAATAAAAGCTGCATTTGAATTCTCCTCTGCAAATCAAATGAGGAATCACTAAATAACAAAATCTTAAAAGTGCAGGTAACTCTTACTACTAATCTGGCATGAATTTGTGGTCAGTATTTCAACACCAATTACAGATTATTCTTCTATTTTATAACGTGTGGCAATGATATTTTAACTAGTACAATAGTAGTCTTTAAATTATCTCCTGGAATATGTTTTTAAAAATCAATTTGTTTAAATGCCAGTTATATCCATTGTTCTAAGATAATAGAGTGTTCTTTTATCTCAGAGCCTGATTTAAGGAAAGAAAACTGCAGGTCTAGGAAGAATGATATAGAACCACTTTGATAAAGTCTTTTTTTCTCAAGGTGTGGAGGTGAGAAGTGAGGATAAGAGGAGGCAAAGATATCAACCCCTATTTGTACCATGATCCTGCACCTTTTAAGAAAATAGTACTATGTAAAGAGAGATAAACACTATATAAAGAGACATAAATAATAGGTAGTGTCATATTGCATCATTATTAGGACAGAGGTACAATGCTGGAGATGTTTGCCAACAGGTTGATTCTGTACGCTCTACCTGGAGACTTTGCTATCTTGGGCGCTGTCTTCCATCTTGTGTAAATGGAAATACAGGTGGTGGTGACTTCTGGTAGCATATTTCCCCAATAATGGCAAATGAATTTTCCCTTCCACAAAAGGAAAGAAAGCTAATCCACAGGCATAAGGTGCCTTCTATGTGTTCAATATGCATGCATTTCTCAGAGAATGGGTGTGTTGGTCAGGAGAGCTTCAGTTGCAAGTGAAAAAATCCTAACACAAAGATTAAGTAAAATGGAGATATTAAAATATTTTTACCCAAGAGATGTTCAGCTTCAGGCATTGCAAGATCCACAAACTCAAATAGTATGCCATCAGGACACCAATTACTCTGTATCCATCTCCTAGTGCTGCTCACCTCCACTTAGCTTCATTCTCAATAGAACACTGCCTGGTAGCAAGATCCACATGGCTCAAGTGGAACTTAAAGCTGAAGATTCTTGAGAAAGAATATAATTCTTTCCCCCAGAATCTGCATCAATTCTTGAAATGCTCTCTGGGAGGACAAGCCTCATGATAGAGAATCAGAAGACGTGAGCGAGGGCCACTTCCCAAAAGGGGGAAATGCTAGAAGACCCAAAAGAAGTGGGTATCTGCTACATTAGGGAAGACTGTGAATTAAAGATAATTACATTGTTCTGACTTAGGACTCCTATCCAGCATTAACATAAAGGAGGAACATCATTTAGTGGAAGGAGAACAGGAAATCATGTTTGGCATTTTAGGAAAAAAAGATAAGTGAAACAGGCTTATTTTATTTTTTTCCTTAGGAATTATTCTTTCTTTAATTCATAATACAAGTATTAAATAAATCAAGTATCAATATTTAGACTTTAAAACTTTTTTTAGTGGTTTGAGAGATGGCAATTTTTAAAAATTAATTAATTAATGTATTTATTTTTGGCTGCATTGGATCTTTGTTGCTGCGCATGGGCTTTCTCAAGTTGCAGCGAGCAGGGGCTACTCTTCATTGCGGGATGCAGGCTCCTCATTGCGGTGGTTTCTCTTGTTGCGGAGCACAGGCTTTAGGCATGCGGACTCAGTAGTTGTGGCTCACGGGCTCTAGAGCGCAGGCTCAGTAGTCATGGTGCACAGGTTTAGTTGCTCTGTGGCATGTGGGATCTTCCCAGACTACGGATTGAAACAGGCTTATTTTAAATGACCCAGTCAATTTAGGATTTTCATATTTCATGCTGGGCTAAATTAATTGATGTCTAGTACAGTAGTGCTCAAAGGGAGCTGGTTGACAGAGTTGCTCAGAGCTAACCCTTCCTCTTTATTCCTCTATGTCAGCATATCTTGTCAGTGGCTCCTCCAAGGCACCAACAGCCTTCATGCTGCTCCCAGGAGCTTCCACAATGGAATAAAGTCATGAAGTAAACAAATTCACATTAAAGTTTCTCTCAACTTATTGATCCTCCTGAGGTCAGAGAAGTAATGGGAAAAGACAATCACTATCCCCAGAATTTCAGAATTGATACTTTAATGGTGGACTTTGGTCTGTTTTAGAGATGGATTTTTTTTTTTTTTTTTTTTTTTTGCCCAAACACTCTGAAATCATAAATTACCTTCATTGTCCCTAGTTGCAAAACTAGTCTTGTTCAGGTTTCTGGTCCAGTCAGAGTTGCAGGAGCACCCTGGTTTCCCAAAGAGCCTGTAGTGTCTTGTTAAAATTTCAAAATCCTCTTGGTACCAGGAAACCTTCAGATGTTTTAGTCTGGTATATGGTTAGAGGAGGAGAGGAGGGCTTGAGAGGGGGCTCTGTTTTACATATCCTACTAGGACTTGTACAGGTTAAACTAATCCAAGGAAGTCATTAGTGAGGGGAAGTGAGGAGTCACTTTAACATCAAAATTCTGGTGTAGAAACCATTTCTTTGAGATGGTATCAATAGCTAACACTTCCTGGGTTCTTACTATATACCAGCCTCTTTTCTAAGTGTTCTGCATACAATATTTCATGGGATGCCACAATTCTTTGAGGACCAGTAACTTAACCAAGGTCACATCACTAATTTGTGTCAGAAGCTAGAACTTGAACTCATACACTTGGGCTCCAGTATGTGTTCCCTTCATCTGATACCTACACTTCATCTAATACTGATGGGAAGAAAACCAGCAACAAGCCTGACAAAAAGTTAACATATCCATGTACCGTGGATTCATATGCAACACCAATGTTTGTCCTCATTTACGTTTTATAAATCCTATTTTCTAATCCTCAGACATGGGACCAGATGTGCAGGAGAAATTGCCATGCAAGCAAATAATCACAAGTGTGGGGTCGGAGTTGCATACAATTCCAAAGTTGGAGGTAAAGCAAAGGGTTGTTCCTGTAGTTTTGTACTTTAATTTGAGTCTTGCATTACCTGGTGTAAATGGGGTGGTGTGGGGGGACTTTTCAAAAACCAGAGGAGGAAATGAACTTCATGCAAAATTTGCTACATGACTTGAATGTGATTTGCAAGCAAATCAATGGATCTGGATTCTTAGAAAATGATAGCTGACTATAGCCCATACATCTTTGTTGGGGGGGAAAAGGAAATGTTGAATAGCTTTTGAAGCAAAGCTAATTTTCTCTGTGTTCTGATTTAGAAGAGTTTGTTATTGAGTGCTTGCTAAGAGAACAGAAGGAGGAGGTAAATTTAGGCAAAGATTTTCCCTGCCTCTCAATTCTGTAGTCCTTCAGTTCATAACAAAGAACAGTTAAAAAGAATACATACTTATAGTAAGAAGCCAAAGGTTATCTGTGGTAGCAAAAATTTAGAATCTCTGGTTGTTTCAGTCAGTGTCTTTATAGGTAAGCATATGGTAAGTTCCATCAGGGCAATTTAATAAAGGAACTATTTACAAGAGTTAAAAGAAACCAACAAGGGACTAACTGATGTAAGCAGATGTTACCACCTTTAGACTTAATGGAGCAAGGGGAGGGAGGAGTCATGGAAACTGGAGAGAGAAAGTTGTGACCACATGAGACAGCCACTGGACAGGAGCTGTGGCCATGAGTACAACAATGCAGCTTCTTCTAAGCAGGGGGGATCCAGGAATGAGTACCTCACTCTCCCCTCACCCCCAAACCTCCTGCTGCTGTTTCAGTTGGCTGAAACCAATGGGAAGACAAACGAACCCACTGCTGCCATCCACGTTCCCGTGAAGAAGGGTGCAGAGTGGATCTGCAGGGGCTCACAGAGAATAAAACACTCGTCTCGCCTCTTCACACTAGCCCTGCCTCAGGCTTTCATGGTTATACTATGAACTTTGCATTTAGTTTGTTTTCTAAAACCACAACAAAAAAGATTCATTGTAGAACATGGCAATGACAGTAAAACTCCTTTAAGCTCTACCTGAGTATACCTGGAATCTGGCTTTGTATTCCTTTTCAGAAATCAAATAAATATACATCCTAGCATATAGAATGCACCTCTCACTATTACAGCACACTCCTAGATTTTAAGGGTCATTCTTGATTCCTTTATACCAACATCATCAAAATGCCATGTTAATTTAAAGAAAATGGAGGCAGGAGCACAAATTATATAATCACCTAGAAAAAGAATGCACTTTTTAAGTAATGATGAACTAAGTAGCTATAGTCTGTGAGAGAATCATCTCATCCCTTCATTTTATAGAGGAGGAATCAGAAGCAAGATTCTCAAGGAAACCAAAACACACCTACTGTATGTCCATCATTTACCTTCCAAGACATTATCCACATCCTGGAAGTTAACAGGATGGATTTGAGTGCCAGATTTCTGGGATTCAAGTCCCAGCTTCCCAGTTGCAAGTTGTGTGGCCTTGGGCAAGTCCCTGTCCCTCTCTGGCCTCAGTCTCTCTCCCTGTAAAATGGGGAGAATTACAGCACCCACCTCAAATGGTTGTCATAAGGATAAATGAGTTCATATGTTTAAGGCCTGTACAATGGTAGCTGCGTATAGTATATCCTCAATGCACACGAGCTGTCATCATCCGCATTTTACAGCTGAAGAAACTGAGGCACGTAGAAGTTAAGTGGCTTGCCCAAGATCACAGAGCTAGTAAATAGCAGAGCTGGGATTTTTTTCCCAAATGCATTTTAAATAATTTTTAAAAAATAACTTCTACTAGTCATGTCAACTACATGTTCTTTTACCCAAGCTCCATGGTAAATAATAGTGTGAAAATATAAAGCTGTGCACTCCATGGCATCATTAGCCTGAAGCCAGGAATAACCAGGTAGCTGCCTGTATCTGTCTAAATTGCTTTTGCCTTCCTGGCTCTTGAATACATGAGTCTGATGATGGGTGACAGCCTGTGGGAAAGCATAAAGAGCCACTGCACCTGCCTTCTCCTGATGAAAACTGATTCCCCCTCAGGAGTAAAATCCATGGCAATGATTTCATCCTTGAGATTATTTAGAAGAAAAGGAAGCATGTTCCTTGAAAATGTTTCTTAGCAAACACATAAAAGAATGGCCTCTGGGTTATTTTTAATCAGTGCTTAGAAACAAGAGTTCTTTCCCTATTTGTGAGTTTCCTATTGTAAGTAGATCTTTTCAAGCTGCAGTTTCCCGTACAGAGTCCTTTGTAAGGCACTGACTGGGCCACAGCCATTCGTGGTATAGTCACGAGCAGGCATTTTGAGAGAGAGCTGTTTGATGCCTCTTTCTGAAAGCTATCCTGTCATTTTCAGGTTATCAGGGCAGCAGACGGAGGGGAGACATTTTGTAAGCAACAACAACCATGGCCACAGCACAGCACAGCACAGCACAGCACATATAGTTATCTCTAAAGGGCAGATAAGGAAGCTTATGGAGGCGGTGACTTGATCTTCCTGCTGTGCTTTTAGCAGCTGGGTCACAGTCATTTGGGACATACACTGGTTACCTGTTTTTGACTCTTTGGGGAGTCCTTTAAATAAATGAATATTAAGAGCATCATGCCATTCTACATGTACACACTGACATCAACATATGTATTCGTCTGTTTTGCTCTTCAGGGATAAGAATGCTTGATGGCATTGTGACGGATGCTATTGAAGCCAGCTCAATTGGATTTAATCCTGGACATGTGGATATTTACAGTGCGAGCTGGGGCCCTAATGATGATGGGAAAACTGTGGAGGGGCCTGGCCGACTAGCCCAGAAGGCTTTTGAATATGGTGTCAAACAGGTGAGATGCTTAACACAGACCCACTTGAAATGAAGGCTGACCATTTGAATATGAGGGGAAGGGAAGAACACTTAGTTTATATGCAAAGAAATGGTTGTGAACTTCTTGTTATTGTTTATGATTTGAAGTGCATTTAGAGAGCCAAATCGTTCTTCAGAGGGATGGAAGTTAAGGGTTAAGAAAGTTTTCCCCATTTGGGTCTGACATTCAACAGATATTCATTAGTCTTAGAATATTTACTTTCAAAAATACTCTGGATATGTCCCTTTTCATTTTCCTGCTGCTTTTGGATTTCTACACGAGGTAAACTACTACCCAGACTTCTTTCAAATACTCTGCAAATGCTTCCTTAAATATAGCAATGTGCCACCTCCCTCTCTGCACGTGCCTGATGAACACTTGTGCCTTGGTTGTGTTGCTCTGTCACTGGGGTTTAGTGCCTTCTTGGCCAGGATTCTAAGGCCTAGTTCTGCACAGGATGAAACAAAAGTAGAAATTTTGGAGAGCACAAATTGAAAAATCATAGAAAGGGTAGCCTTGACGAGTTCCATTCAATTGAAGAGTCCCTTTTAATGCAGCTGCCAAGCAGATCTGAATAATGCCTGATTTTGTCATTCTATCAGTCAGCCAGAAGATTCAAGCAGAAAGAAAGAGAGGAAGTTCAAAGATTCAAGCGTAGTGACATAAGCCAAGGGAACAGTGAAAAAATTTGAGTGAGTGCTGGAGGCCAGATTATGAATCCACATAATAAAGAAAAAAAAGAAAAGTCCTCACTCAGCACCATCCCAGAGAGGGCCCAGAGGAAGGCCTGGCAGCACCAGAGCTCAGTGGCTTATAACATACAGTCTCGTGAGAGTTCCAACATCGATGCTGGAGGACCTGGAGTTGAAACAGACTCCAAATTACTGTTTCTGAGAACTTCATGCATGTATTTATATATTTGTTGGGGATTTTATTGGGATGTGACGTGACCCCAGTGATGATAATAGACGTGGTATGTTTTGGCTTTTCCTTTAGGGGAGACAAGGAAAGGGCTCTATCTTCGTCTGGGCTTCTGGGAATGGGGGGCGTCAGGGAGATAACTGTGACTGTGATGGGTACACGGACAGTATCTACACCATCTCCATCAGCAGTGCCTCGCAGCAAGGCCTATCCCCCTGGTACGCTGAGAAGTGCTCCTCTACGCTGGCCACCTCGTACAGCAGCGGGGATTACACCGACCAGCGAATCGTAGGTTGCTTTTGTGTAACTCTCTGCTTAGGTAGGAGAACACGGCTTGCCTTCAGAAGGATCCTTTGGTCAAACTGATTTGCTTAAGCTTCATGTCTCAGCTGGGGAGACTCACACTTTGCTCACTTGATGGGTATATATTGGGAAGCTTTCTCTCCCAGGGATAATGATGCTTCTGCCAAAATGATGTCGCCTCTCAGTCATTTTTAAATTCAGCACTAAGAAGCCAACCGATCTGTCATTACATATGGCCGAGACTCCAAATGTCTGTTCAGCTTGTGTGATGCCTCCCTGAAAACAGCCTTAAAGGAGATTTTAGGGTTGTTGGAGCTTTATCACCCTTGTACTTGTTGATCCTTTAATAGCAGGGAAAATGTCTGACTTGCCCTTTAGCAGATGATAAAAATACAGAGCATACACCAGCTATGTCTCCTAAGGATGGACGACTTACAGGAAAATAACAGTCTAAATTTCCCCTGAGGTGAACTTCTCAGCATCCGAATAAGCAGCTTAGGAAGGTTATATGCTCAGAGAACATCTCCAGCCCCCGCTTGGCTGTGCCTTCACTTCCATGAGTCAGACTGCCAAGGGCAATTATTGGATTTCCCTTCAAGGGCATGATGATGAAGGCCCATTCGGGGGCTTTGAGAACAAAGAGAAACACTTCTTTTAATTTAAAAATTGAAAGCCTCAAACTTAACTCCTGACACAGAAAGAACCAACCAGCTAAAGTATGTAGATCCTAATCTCAATAAAAAACCAGGTCATGATCCAATTTGATTGTGGGTAAACTGCCTAATAATTAGCCTTTGGAATGTGTGTAAAATTCATATTAATGGCATCTCAACAAAATTGTCAGAACTACGATCTTCATGCAGGATCATTCTTCTGGAACTGCCTGTTTCTGCAACCTACTCTAGTTTTAGACAGTAAAACTATGGTCTCAACTTAGAAGCTCTGACCTACCTCTCATGCCCATATCTTCAATTACTCAAAGAGACAGTAATCTTCTACCTAGGGGTTCTTTACAGCAGGTATATCTTATACCCTGCTGTAAAGGAGCCTACCAGACATGTGCCCCACTTGCATTCACAGCCCCTGGCTCTTGACGACCCTGTGGGTGTTCAGAGTGGCTTTTCAAAAAATGGCCTGTGGTCCATTTCAGAGTCACCATTTCATAGACGGTCCCTCATCTGAGCCACTCTGCTGTGAAGCAGGAGGAAGAATTTCCATCTTTGTAAAGACCCCTCCTTAGGTAAATGAGCCATAGAAGAGACAGCTGGTGGATTCTATTTGAGACAGTTGCACTAACATAGCCTTTGTCTTACGCAAACCTCTTCCTCAGCACAATCATCTCTGGGGCTTACTTGCGTCAACAGGTAAAAAGGGCAACCTTGCTTCCGCAGCCCCCAGAGGAACAGGGCCACCAGAACTTGAGATATTCAGCGACTCCAAGTGGGAAGCCAAAGGAGGTGATAATAGAACAAACTGTTTTTTTGCACCTCCCTCCCACACCTTGAAATCTCTAGCTAAAAATCATAGTGTGAGAGCCTGGGTGGGTGTCTTGTTAGTAATCCTTTGGCCCAAGTACATGTTCAACCAACAACACTGTGGTCCTCAAGGCAGACTAATCGGAAGCCTCTTTGGTTTCTTCCCTTCATCTCAGCAACCTCTTCACTAAGCTAAAATTAGCCTGGGTAATTCCTTATGTGCAATCACATTGTGTGAAAATGCTTTCACAGACAGGATCTCATTTCAGCCTCAGAATATGAGTCAAGAAATATCAACCTCATTTGACAGATGGGGAAACCAAGTGACTTGCCCATGGGACACATCTACTGAGTGGCAGGTTTAGAACTTAAGCCCAGCTCTAAGTCCAGCACACTTTCATTTGAAAAACTCGCCATGTTCATCAAAGTACAAATGTGACACTAACTCATGGCCATCAGATTACATCAATAGTGAGTGCAAACTACACACGTTTTGTGCAAATAGTTCAAGTGGCCCAAATCAGGATGGCTTTACCTCCTCATGCTAAAGAGGCAGTCAAATGTCAATCTGAAGGCAAAAGGGAATTGTGCATGAGGCAAAATTTCTAAATATGCCAGGCCAAACACAATGGACCTGATGATTAATGGGCCAGCATGATTCACAGTGATTTTGAAACAGTCCCTTTTTTACAGACAGCATTTCATTTGGGAATCTCAGAAGAGAAAAAAAATTCATAGTGGGAGGACTTCATCCCCAGAAAAGGCATTCTGATGCCAGAATTATAGACAAGTTGCATATAGAGGAGAGTGAGCTAAAATAGCAGCAGATGGCAAACATCCGCCCGTAGTTTAGAGGAGGAAGTAGGGAATCGAATCAGCTGGGCTTCCTGATCCTAACAGATGCAGCCCTAGGTAGGGTTAACCCCCGGGGACAGGATCACACTCCTCACATGTTCTCCCATGTTTCTTTCTTTCCTGGTGCCCCTCAGACGAGTGCTGACCTGCACAACGACTGCACAGAGACCCACACAGGTACCTCTGCCTCAGCACCCCTGGCTGCTGGCATCTTCGCTCTGGCCCTGGAAGCAAAGTAAGGCCCAGAAAGCATCTAATCACCTGTAAAAAAGCTGTTTCTCCTTCTTTGTCATAGCATATATATTTTTCTGAATATATGGTTACAGTGGAAAACTACAAAAAATAATAAAAAATAAGCTCTCTTCCTGTCAACATCTCAATGTAGGTTTAATACACACACTTATCTTGCAAAATTGGAATCTTAATTCACACACTATTTTGTAATTTTTTTAATCCACCTATATTAAGAGCACTTTCTCATATCTAAATCAATCTTCCTTGACTTTTAAAAACTCATGCTTTCCTCCCACTCAGTCCTCTCCAGTCCTCCTACCACTCAGCTATAAGGCCTTCTCACTTCTGTTTATTCCCACCAAGAAAGACTTTGTCCAGATAATTTCCTGTGGGTAGTGTTAGGAATAAAAAGTTTAAAAAATATCCTTTTTTTTTTAGATTATATAAGCCCCACCCTAGAGCTGATATAACACATCAGGGGACATGAGAATTAAAAACAGGACTTTTCTCTTTTTGTAGTATACCATTATATAAATGCAAATTTTATTAAGGCCATTTCATGCTCAAACACCCTTGTACACAGATATTAGTTATCATTTCTGATAATTTCCTTAAGATAAACAATTACGATTGGAATTTTTGGGTCAAAGGGCATGCATGTTTTAATGATTTTGATACATATTGACAAGTTACTGTCGATAAAGACGGTACCATTTTGTATTCCCACCAGCAGTATATGTGCGAGAGTGCCAGTTTCCTAAACCCTTATCAAACTGACTTTTATTATCTTTTAAAATGTTTGCTACTTTAATAGGTGAAAATGGCATCTCATCTCTATATGCTTTTATTTCATTACTAATGAAGCTCAATATTTTATATTCTTTTGCCATTTATCATCTGTGATTTTTTATGACCTTGATTTTGTTTTATGGCCTTAGTTAGAAAAGCTACTAATGCTTGGTTAGTTTGACATTTTCCTTTTAATTTTACTTGCATGTAATTTTTAATGTAATGAAGTTAATATGTATACAGTTATCTTTGTCAGTCTCTTTAAGGTTTTTTTCCTTTTTATGCTCAGAAAAATCTTTACAACTCCAAATTATATACACATTTATTTATATGTCTTTTATTATGGTTCCTTTACCATATTTATGTTCTAAATCCCCCTGGAATTTATTTTAGTGTATGTTACCAAAAAGAGATTTAGCAACATTTTTCCCTACATAATAGTTATTCAATAGTCTAATACTTAATACAGAGGAAAAAATGTTCCGATGTTGTGTGGTGAGAAATCTTTAAATGTTAAGTCAGGTGCTATGGTTGCATGATAGAGGACGTGTTAAAACTTGTAAATTACTATTATCCTTCCTAATAAGGAAGTTATCTTAGAAGAACATCCATATTCTCTACAGAGAGGACAAAGCAGTTCCTTCATGTCATGTTCAGTAGATGAGGTGAGATTCACAGTAGTAGAAGAACAGAACTCCTTGGCCCGGGCCATAGCTGGAAAAGCCCTGCAGTTGCTGAGGAGAGTCCAGCATTGTTCCAGGAGCCCTGGAGCCACCTGTGGAGTTGTGGTTTAGTCTCTGGTATCTCAGCTATGAAATGGCCACAGCGGCTAAGAAAGATAGGCCTAGTAAGGCTTGTATAAAGAGTCTACCTACTTGGAGGGGCTGGAAAGATACTGATAAAGGAGGAGCAAATACAGATGCCCAATCAGAAACAGGGAAGTCTGAAGCTCTTGAATCCAACAGAAAAGCTATGTTCAGAATCTGAGTACAGTTGTAACAGGAAGGGGATGGACAGAGGGCAAAGTCTAAAGACACAAGCTTTGACTGGCATCAGCAGACCCAAACCAAATTTGAGGAAAGATAATCTAAGCAGTGAAAAGTGCAAGGAACACCTGGCTTCAAGTTCTAGGCGTATCACTAGCTATGTGACCTTAGGCAAATTAACAGGGCTCAATTTATCATCTATAGAATGGAGGGGTCAGATCAGATAATTTTTTTCAAACCTTTTCCCTTTATAAAATACTCCAGTTTGAAACTGAAGGTATCAGCATATATAGATCATCTAACATGAATTGCTGAAGTTGGTGGTAAGAGGTCCAGAGTGAAAGAAATGAGGTCCTATAAAGGCAAGTAGTTACACAAAGGTAGTGAAACAAGATCATGATATTTATGATTTTATGATACAAGCTTTTAGCTCCAGGGAGCTTTTAAAAGAAAACCATCCTTAAAATCTTGTCATCCCTACCCAACACCTATCAGATGCATGCAAATGTAACTAGCCAGACCTAGCCCATCCTTGTCTAGTGACCAGAATAGTAGAAACACCCATCTAGCTGAACAGATGTAATGTTATTTTGACTAAGAACTGAAATTTTTAAAGTGTAATCTCTGACTTCTAAAATTTCAAACCTTCTATTTCTGTATAAGGAGAAAGTGATCTAAGAATGATCTAGCCTCATTAATCTCAGTTAATTCCTAATGGATTATTTATAAAGCAGGGGCTCCATGGATTGTTATGAAATACATGGGGTCCATGAACTTCTTTGAAACTAGATGCAGAAATGTTTGAGAGTGCGTGTCTGGCATTCTGGGGGGAATGGTTTGTAGGTTCCATCAGATTCTCACACTGCTCATGATTTAAGAGACATTAAGAGTCTATGATCTCCCTGGTGCATGTAATAAGAATTTAATTATTTTCATTTTGATTCAATCATCAGTAAGATGGCCATAATCTATCTTAACATTTATAAACTTCCTGCCAAAGTACATACAGATTATTGGGATGTCTGTTCTCAACTGGGCAGTTTTCTTAGCTCCATTCAATTGTCTATACCAAAATGACTATTTCAGAAAATCTGAATGCCAGAATTTCTAGAAGAGTCCCTAGACAATCAAGATTGGAAGAATCATTTAACCATGTGCTTCTCCTCAAGGAACAACTATGGAGACTGAAGAACAACTCTGGGCTAAATTTATCAAGAATAATAACATTCAGTATTTATCAGGCTCTTACCATGGCCAGACACTGTGCTAACTTCTTTATATACAATACCAACTCTAATCCTTACAACAATCTTGTGACACATAAATTATTAATTGCATTTTACTAAGGAAGAAACTGAGACTTAGAGAGGTTGAGAAATGTAACAAAGATCCCACAAAAGATTCAAACTTTGGGGTCAGACAGACCCCAAAGCCTGTACTACCAGCAGCTACAGGACACTGCCTCCTATAGTCCTGCGAGGGAGGGGAAATTTCATCCCCTCAAAGAAAGAGGAGTTAAGAAGATTGAGACTGATAAAGAAACATCTTAACTCATATTTATGAGTTCTGAATAAAAGGCTCCTATCATGCAGACTACTTACTATGCTGCATTAAATATGGGACTCTGGGGAATGGGAAGAGGAGAGGGAAGGAGAAAGAATGATTTCTGGCTCAAAGAATAGTTTCTGGGTCAAATGTATACAGTAATACTTTCCTTCCCTAGAAGAGTGTTTCTCAAACACCAGCATACAGTCATCACCTTGGGTGTTTATTTAGTTTGCAGATTCCCGGGTCCAATTGCCAGCAACTCAGATTCAGAAGTTTCTGTTATTCCAGGTAATGTTTATGCTGGTAGTTACCTTAGCCAAAATTTGAGAAACAGCTGCTATGAAGGGTTACCTTACAACTGTATTTTCCTACAACCTCATTGGGCTGTGACTATGAAGATGCCCATTAGGATACTTAATAGGCATATCCTGGAAATATATATATATATATATATATATATTATAAATAATACACACACACACACACACACACACACACACACACACACACACACTAAGAGAGACAGGAATTCCTTGGATAAATGCCTGTGGTACTATTATACTTAAGAAAGATGGCAGACAGTAACCTGTCTTTTGAGGGGAGAGCAAAGAATCAGAATAATTTTTAATAAAGAGCAAAAAGTGAAACATTGAATCCCTTCACACCTTTGGAGGTATTAAACAAACAGATGAACCGATCTTCTGTTTTCATTAAAGGTTAGAGGATGGGAAACGGACTTTCAAAGTTGCATGAAACCTTTGGATAAATCACTTCAAAGAAATCCTTGACTCAGTGGATTGTGAAATGTTGGAAAGTC
This sequence comes from Physeter macrocephalus, assembly GCF_002837175.3. Lineage (NCBI taxonomy): Eukaryota > Metazoa > Chordata > Mammalia > Artiodactyla > Physeteridae > Physeter > Physeter macrocephalus. The sequence goes on along the minus strand of NC_041221.1, from coordinate 95,646,340 downwards.
TCTAGGTTAGAAAATCTTCAACATCTAGGCTTATCTAATTGTGATTAGAGGCTAAACCACGTAGCCTTTAAGATTTTTCATCTTAGAATTTTGTCTCCAGATTACTTTACCTCCACTCTTCTAATTAGAAGCAATGCTTAATTTCAGTGTTTAATTCCAAAGCCCTTATTTTCTATAAACACAACCTTGATTAGCAACCCAATGTAGTTTTAAAAAATTTAATTATTCTGGATGCCATTGAGGAGATGCTAATTAACAGAGGAAGACTGTCAGGAATGAGATGCACTATTGTTAGAAGCTCCTTTTCATTTATGAAATGCAATCACTCAAATGAAAAATAGGCTTAATTTTCCTAATTGCATGACAATGAAGCCTCTTTGAATATTTTGCAAAGAATAGGTAAAAGAAAATTAAAAAACAATAAAATCTGCAACTAAATAAAAAACAATTCTCTAACTAGAGAAAGGTAGAAAATCTGCTTTGTGTTTATTATCATGATTATCAAGACCATGCCTCCTTACTACATATCCTCATCCCAACCTACATACACACACACACACACACACACACACACACACACACACACACCTGCCCACACTGAGAGTCCAAGTGGGAAATTGGTGTGTTGCCCAGAGACCTCCTTGATAAGAGGCTTTTACCTAAAACTCCCTTTAAAAGACTGGAAGCAAGAATTTCAATAAAGTGCCATATAGGCCAGAACTAGTTTCCACATTCAGAAAATAAGCCATTTCTGCTCAGCTAGTTAATTATTCCTCAGTGTAAGATGGCCAATGTGGAATCAAGATCTACAATGAAGTATATATGATATTGGGCAGATTGGAGTTCTGAATAATATGGAATTTTCAAGATTGTCATACTCAGCCACTCATCTTACAGATGAGTCCACTCAGGCCCAGGGAGATGAGGTGGTTTGCTTAAGGTCACACAGGTCTTTGGCAGTAGAATATAATTTAATGTGCCTTCTATTACTCCCTATTCTGACCTCTAATTGTCTTAATTAGTTATATGCTTGTATTCTTTCTTCCAACTCCTATTATTTTAGGTATAACATAAAACTGCCTAGACAGTTTTTTTCAAATATACATACAAAATCATGCCCTACCCTCAGATATTTTGATTCAGTAGGTTCAGGCCTTTGTCAGTCACTCTCTGTGTTGTTTGTCAGGAGCTCAGTTTGTCTCTGCTCAGGAGCAGAGAGAAAGCATATTGAGCTGCCAGGGGTCAGAGTAGCTTTAAAGCAACAGACCAAAAATGAAAGAGTTAAGCCTTTCATCACTTACTGTGATGGTAAAGGCCAGAGTCTAAAACCAGAGAAAACACTGACTCTCCCTATTCCATTTTCCCCCATGGAAAGGTGCACCAGCTGATGGTCAGGTGAAAGCATGGACATGGGGGTTGTCTCACTGTTGAGGAAGCCCCAACAGAAGGCTCTGGTAGTTTTATGGACTCTAGGGTGGGGTGGGGTGAGGGGGAGGGCTCGGAGTGGAGAAGTACTGGGTACTGAGTCAGAGTGGGGAGAAGTATCTTCAAGGTTCCTTCTCCTCCCCCCATATGGAGGCCTTGGCTGAGGTTCCTGAAGAAGAGCTTTGCCCAAGGCCTCAGATAAGGAGACCTAGGAATGAAGGCACAGGGCCTAGGAATGTAAATATGGGAAGAGCTTGATGGGGGAGGAAGGCCTGAGTCCTTGACTGCAGCTCCCTTCAGAGATGGTGATGCACGGGCTGTGCACTCAAGCTGGTGTGGAGAGAGGACAGCTTCCCCATGAGGCCCACCAGATAGAGCCTTTGCAATGCCTATGATGAGGACTAGGATTTTAGCCAGCAACAGACTCCTCAGTGTTTAGGAATGTGTATTGCCTCTTGCTTGTCCCCAGGGGATTGTTAAACCAGTCCATTATGCACTCTGGGGAGAAAATAGCAAGTTGAGCCAGATTCCCCTGATGGTTGTTTCACAACCTAGTGGTAAGATAGAAACCTTGAAGACTCAACACTTAGGCATTTATTATTTAATAAATAATGCTTGATTGGCTTGATAGAAACAATGCAGGTGTCAAAGCTAAGGAAAGCTTGAGATCATGAAAGACTCTAATGACTAACAGCAGTAAGTTTTAAAATTGTATTTAAGGCTAGTTAACACTTAGACACATTCAATCATCCAACCAACCGATATTTACCCAGCATATATACCCTGCGCCTGGCATTCTTCTGGTGCTTGGTACACATCAGAGAACAAGATGGATAAAAATCTCAGCCCTTCTCCCAGCTGATTCTAGCAGGGGAGACAGACATTAATAATACACAAAACAAATGAGTTGCTCAGTATGTTAGAAGATGATAAGCACTATAAAAGAAAAAAAAAGTATAGCAAGATAAGAGAGCTCAGGAGTATTTGGGGAGAATTGAAATCTTAAATAGGGTGATCAGGGAAGGTTTCATATTCTTTATAACAGACCTGACAATCCCATGCATCTCTGATTTATCTTTATATTGCTGCTAAATTAATTTTGCCAAGACTTCTCATTATACCATTCCCTTGCTCAAAAATCCTCGATGGCTCCCCCTTGCCCAAATGATAAAGTATAAGCTCCTTTTCCTGGCATTCAAGGTCCTCACCATCCGGCTCAGTACTCCTGCTCACCTCTTCCTTGCTCCAGTAAACCAGACTATTCACTGTACTCTGGCCACATTCTATCCTTCCCCTGTCAGAGGTTTTGACCCATTGCCTCATCCTCTGTTCTCTCTCTTTCAACTTTTTGACATTCTACCCACCCGTTAAAGATCAACTCAAATATTTCCTCCTAGAAAAGCCTTCCTAGATCTTTCCATCCCAAAAGAATTCTTTCTCTTCAAAATTCTACAATACATTATGCTATGAATACAGCATTCAACAGATATATTATAGTTATTGAAAGACTTAGTTCCTTTACTTGATTGTACACTTCTTAAAATCATGAACTACCCCCTTGAATATCCCCACACTATTCAGCATGGTGCCTTGTAAGAATGATCTCAAGTAGCTAAGAGCTTCTTGACACTTTTGCTATATAAAGAAAAGAGATAAAAAATATTTAAGATTAGGTAGCCAGCCCATGTCTAAATCTGAGTCTTCCTAAGAAGGAAGTCAAAAGCTCAACTGTGGGTTCATAACGCTGAAAATACTAAGGCTGTTAATGAACAGCAGAAGATTGGAGGGCACAAAGGAAGTGCTGTCATTTTTAATTTTTGCTCCAGTTAAATGTAAGTACATAGGAATCAGGGGCCAAGTTCTACCTTTCTACAATGCTGAAAAACAATTTTACTCATGCTAAGATCTTAACTTATGCAGTATGAGGAGAAGTTTTCAGGACTGTATTTTTAATTATGAATGAAAGACATACCAATAGTGATACACACAAAAATTATATAAGTACAGTTGCAAAAGATACCTCATCATCTCTGAATGGAGATGATTGTTTTTAGCACTTGCTTTTGCAAGGAAACTTCTTTTTGTCCCTGAAAGATTCTTTGGGTCACTTCCTCTCCAGTCCAAATCTCACCTGGCGAGATATGCAGCACTTGGTTGTCTGGACCTCTGAGTATGACCCACTGGCCAATAACCCTGGATGGAAAAAGAATGGAGCAGGCTTGATGGTGAATAGTCGATTTGGATTCGGGTTGCTAAATGCCAAAGCTCTGGTGGATTTAGCTGATCCCAGGACCTGGAGCAGTGTGCCTGAGAAGAAGGAGTGTGTTGTAAAGGACAATGACTTTGAGCCCAGGTAAGTGTCTCCAGGAATTTTAAACAAATGTGTGCCCATGGCACTATTTGAGTATGACATTTGTCACTCTGCCTAATTTTTCTCACCTACCCTTCTGAAGTAGATGGAGATGGCATTTGTGAGTGTTCCCTGTGTGTCCATGAGGAATCACAGAGATCAAAGATTTGCAAATCATGTTAACATATTTGTATTTTCCTCTCATAGCCTACCAACCAGATAGCAGTAAGTTAATGTGCACAATTGTTTTATATATCACTAAGAAAAATCATTGCCAATTAAACTATTACCTACCATCAGTTCTTTAATATTCATTCCAAATTCAAAGATGTTAAAATGTTTTTTTTAATGCATCTTAGAAATGATGAAATGCAGTACTTGCCAACCAGTGTTACCCCAAACCTACTTCCAGAAGAACCTCGCTGCATGCCACAGTGCTTTGTGATTCATGACTTTCCTTCTGTGAAGGATCTTTTATCATATGGCTTTCAATTAGACTACACCTCTCCCACTACATCTAGCTATGGAAGCAGAATCTCGTATCAAGGCAACTGTAATTATACTGAAGACCCACTCACACAAAATACTCAAGGGTGGGAGGCTTGGAGGGCCTGCATTAGGGAGAGAAAATCATTTCTTAAGAGGGTATATTTCAGTATTGGACCACTTTTGATGGGTATAAGGCAAATCTGCTTGAATTCAATGCCACGGCAAATAGCATTGTATTTAAGTATCTGTGTCTTCCTTAACATTTTTTTCCCCTTTTTTCCCTTTTTATTTTATTGTGTTAAGAACTCTTAACATGAGATCTACCCTCTTAAATTTTAAGTGTACAATACATAATTGTTAACTATAGGTACAATGTACAACTGATCTCTAGAACTTATTTATCTTGCTTAACTTAAACTTTATGCCCAGTGATTAGGAACTCTCCATTCCCCCCACAAGCCTCAGGCAACCAACATTCCACTCTTTGATTCTATGAATTTGACTATTTTAGATACCTCATATAAGTAGAATCATGCAATATTTATCTACCTGTGACTGGTTTATTCACTCAGCACAATGTCCTCAAGTTGTATCCATACTGTCACATAAAGCAGAATTTCCTTCTTTTTTAAAGCCAATATTCCATTGTATGTATGGAATATTACATATTCTTTATCCATTCATCGGTTGATGAATATCTAGGTTGTTTCCACATCTTGGCTACTGTGAATAATACTACAATGAACATGGGAGTGCTAATATCTCTTTGAGATCCTGATTTCAATTCTTTTGATAAATATCCAGAAGTGAGACTGCTGGATCATATGGCAGTTTTATTATTTTTAGGAAACTTCATACTGTTTTCCATAGTGGCTGCACCATTTTGCACTCCCACCAATTGTGCAAGGGCTCCATATTCTCCACATGCTCATCAACACTTGTCTTTTTTTTTTTTTTTTTCAGTAATAGTCATCTGACTCTTGACAGGTGTTTTGATGTGGGTTTTGATTTGCATTTCCCTGATGATTAATGATGGTAAACTTTTTTTTTTTTTTTCACATACCTGTTGGTCATTTGTATGTCCTCTTTGGAGAAATGTTGACTTAGGTCCTTAGCTCATTTTTGAATCAGGTTGTTGCTTTTTTTGCTATTGAGTTGTAGGAGTTCTTATATATTTTAGAGATTAACCCTTTATCAGATATTGTCTACCATTCTGCAGGTTGCCATTTCAGTTTGATTGTTTCCTTTGCTGTGCAGAGGCGTTTTAGTTTGATGTAGTCCTACTCGTTTATTTTTTGTGTGTGTGCTACCTGTGCTTTTAATGTTATATCCATTAAATCACTGCCAAGGCCAATGTCGTAAAGCTTTTTCCTTATGTTTTCTTCTAAGAGTTTTACAGTTTCAGGTCTAAGGGTGGGTTTATTTCTGGGATCTCTATTCTGTTCTATTGGCTTGTATTTCTGTCTTTATGCCAGTACTATACTTTTTTTCTTTTGAAGTATAGTTGATATATAATATTATATAAGTTACAGATGTAAAATATAGTGATTTACAATTTTTAAAGTTTATACTCCATTTATAATTATTATAAAATATTGGTTATATTCCCTGTGTCGTACAATATACCCTTATAGCTTATTTTATACCTAAGAGTTTATACCTCTTAATCCCCTACCCCTGTATTGCCCCTCCACTTCCCTCTCCACACTGGTAACCACTAGTTTGTTCTCTATATCTGTGAGTCTGTTTCTTTTTTGTTATATTTACTAGTTTGTTGTGTATTTTAGATTCCACATATAAGTGATATCATACAGTATTTGTCTTTCTCTGACTTATTTCACTTAGCATAGTGCTCACCAAGTCCAGCCATGTTGTTGCAAATGGCAAAATTTCATTTTTTTTTATGGCTGGTTAGTATTCCATCGTATGTGTGTGTGCATATCACATCGTCATTATCCATTTATCTGTTGATGGACACTTAAGCTGCTTCCATATCTTGGCAATTGTAAATAATGGTGCTATGAACACTGGGGTGCATGTATCTTTTCGAATTAGTGCTTTTTTTTTCTTCAGTACCATACTGTTTTGATTGCTGTAGCTTTGTATTATATTTTGAAATTAGGAAGTGTGATTCCTCCAGCTTTGATCTTCTTTCTTGGGGTTGATTTGGCTATTTATAGTCTTTTGTTGGTTCCATATAAATTGTAGAATTGTTTTTTTCTATTTCCAGAAAAACCTTATCATTTTCTTGTGCATTAAAATTACTTTATACCTAATCCTGAATTGGGTTCTATTCGTAATAGAGAGAGACAACAAACCTAGCTGAGTATCTCCTTAAGAGTGTTGTGTACATATTTCCATAAAATGCAAGGAAGAAGAGATACACTTTGTTCAGTGATGATTCTTTAATATATTTAGAGCTCTGAAAGCTAATGGAGAAGTTATCATAGAAATTCCAACAAGAGCTTGTGAAGGGCAAGAAAATGCTATCAAGTCACTGGAACATGTGCAATTTGAAGCAACAATTGAATATTCCCGCAGAGGAGACCTTCATGTCACCCTCACTTCTGCTGCTGGTAATTTTCCCAAAAAAAAAAAAATTCAATTTCTTCTAAATTATGTGTTTAAATTTTTCAGTATAAATTAAATGATTTCAAATCAATGATTGATTTTTGTTTATATATAGACCTAAGTCTTCCTATAGGTACTTTCAGGTCTTAAAAAATATGTTTGTTTGGTTTTTTTTTTTTTTTGCATCAGAACTCTGCTCTGCTCATTCAAACTGATCCTTAGATAAGCAAAGAATGAGTCTTATTCAAATAATACTAATTAATAAACCTTTCTGAGTTATGCATTTTCAAACTGTGCTCATTATCCCAGGTCACTGATCTATCATTCATTTCTCTCAGGTAACACATTAGTGAAAGTTACTCTAATAATTAAGCTGACAGATACATCAGTCTCATCCAAGGAATTAAGTGGAAAAACTGAGAACTCTGATCCATGAAAGAGAGTTGAGGAGACTAACAAATTTTCCACAATTATATGATTAAGGCATATGATATGATATATGGACATTTGTCCTTTCCTGAAAGGTTACTAAGTCAGACAAGATCATAAATGGTAAAGAGCTTGTGAAACATAAACCATGATCCAACCAGGAGAAGCTGTCCTAATCCTTTTTCATGTTTTAGTAGGATTCAACTGACTAAATTTAATTCCCATAAGTGATGTATGAGAAAGATGAACTATCTCTATAATGCCCTTCCAGGATATGAACTTCCTAGAGGTTTGGAGTAAGTTCTGTTAATTCTGGAATTATGCTTCCTTAATACCTTGGAATTGGCCTGAAATATTGGCAGAATGCTTTTTCATTAATGGCCCTATAGTTCATTTGACACTTTCTCTTAAAAATATTATTTATTGATCTATAGAGAACTTGGATTTGAAAGTTTAGAGTAACTACTCTTACCAGTAAACTACTCTTACTAGTAGTTTTTATATGACAAGAGATTAAATTATATATGGCTTTATTTTATTATGTCTATGCTACATTATAGACTCAGGCACCTATTAAATTTTTAAAAATTCCTCTTAAATTTCAAAATGATAGTTCCATTAATATGTGTGTTAGGTCTTTGATGCTCTTCTTTAATGTAGCTCATAAACATAGTTCTCTGAGTTCTCCTTATTCAGATAAACCTTACTCAATATATTCATCCATTATTTATTTTTCTACAATATTTATTGACAACTTATTATATGTCAGGCAATGCACTAAGTACTGTGAATAAAAACTTTTTTATTTCCTGAGAATGTCCCCATCCTGGTATTATACTCAAAGGTAAAATTAAGAGGGCTAGTTTTTCCCAGCTTCCATTTTCAGTTATCAAATGTTAAAGTGTGTCCTACTATCAGATCTGTTAGGACACTTGTTAATTTGTGATTCTTGCATGAAAACAGGAACCAGCACCGTACTGTTGGCTGAAAGAGAGCGGGATACATCTCCTAATGGCTTTAAGAATTGGGACTTCATGTCTGTTCATACATGGGGAGAGAATCCCATAGGCACTTGGACTTTGGGAATTACAGACATTGTAAGTATAAATGAAAGGATACAGAACGACAAGCTCACTTTTAAACACTCTGAAGCTCTTTTAAAGTTAGTGCATAAGAAAGAGCCCAAAGAAAATTTGATCACTCCTTATAGAGGTAAGGAGAAAGTTTAGTGTTTCAAGCTCTGCCCACTTAGCTATATAGAAAATAAATTTAAAAAAATTAGGCACCAGGGCTTCCCTGGTGGCGCAGTGGTTGAGAGCCCGCCTGCCGATACAGGGAACGCGAGTTCGTGCCCCGGTCCGGGAAGATCCCACATGCCGCGGAGTGGCTGGGCCCGTGAGCCATGGCTGCTGAGCCTGTGCGTCCGGAGCCTGTGCTCCGCAACGAGAGAGGCCACAACAGTGAGAGGTCTGCATACCGAAAAAAAAAAAAAAAAAAAAAAATTAGGCACCAGCCATATAAGAAGGAAGAAAGATATTTTGATACACAATGTGACAGACTGTGGGGCAAATCCAAGTATACCCATGTCAGAACACAGCCAGCCACATGACCTACTCAACCACCAGAATCAGCTGTATTCACAACCGTAGTTACATGCTACACCAACTTTGTTATGACACTCTGCTGGGGTCATATGACAGAACTCTTACCAATATTTACTGCAGTGGCTATTTAAAAGTAGCTTACTCGTTAGATAACATCTTATTTAATATGACTTTTTTGGTTTTGTTTCAGTTATGAAACAAAAGCATTTCTCAGTTTTCTTTCTGTTTGCTAACACTCTGATTTTCTTCTATAATTGTAACACACGGTCCCAAAAATAAAATGTCTGAGCAAAAAGCCAAATACAGTTGAATTATTTATTTTTACATCATTTCTCCAGCATTTTCTATAGATGAGCATATAAATGAATGGTTTTTCAAGTCCAAGTTATTCTGAGATAGCAGTGTTATAAGTACCAGTAGCACCAGATTCAATGTCTAGATAACTTTTTCAAAATAAATGATTTTAAATTTCTGGAGATGTTAATTAAATTAATAAAAATTCTACAGTCATTGTTACTTTTTTTCCTCTGAGAATAGCTTTCACCTAAAGACTGCTAAAATTGTGATTTAGCAATGGAAGTTGTTAAAATTTCTGCTCTCATAGGGAGAACAAGAAAACATTCTTAGTTTATGGTCCTGTTCCTGACCTTGGCCTCCATTCTTTAACTCAGTTTCACCATAAGGAAACTAAGAAAATCTGTTTACCAAGATGGGACTATTTTATACCAAGTTTGCAAAATCTGACTCTACAATTTTAGATTTTTTTAAAGATATTTTAGATTTCAGCATTATTATTATTATTTTATTTTTTCCGGTACGCGGGCTTCTCACTGTTATGGTCTTTCCCGTTGCGGAGCACAGGCTCCGGACGCGCAGGCTCAGCGGCCATGGCTCACTGGCCCAGCCGCTCCGCAGCATGTGGGATCTTCCCAGACTGGGGCACAAACCCGTGTCCCCTGCATCGGCAGGCGGACTCTTAACCACTGCGCCACCAGGGAAGCTCTCACCATTATTTTTAACATAATTGTTGAGCCTGTGAAAATTATTACTCTTCCCATAAATATACAGTTCTTAAGGACTGCTTAATGCTGAAGGCTATTTATATTACTCTGCAGACGTTTTTTTTTCCAATGGAATGTTTCTACAAGTTGATAATTGATAAATATAATTCTCATTATATAAGATACAGTCAACTTTTCAAGGACACACCCGGTATAGAAAAGAAGGTTCACGTAGAGAGTTCTCCTTTTTTAATTGAAGACAATTAATCAGTTTTTAAATCTTTGAACCTGTCAACTATCTATTTTCATAGCAAGAGTGATTCCAGTGATTTTTGTCTTTGTACCCAGAGCTCTACACGTGAAATGCACAGAATTTTAAAATTAAACTATAAAATTTAGCTATTTTGAAGGAGTTTATATTGCTCAGAACATACACTAAAATTATGTATGCTTATTCATTAGTCTGGAAGAATGCAAAATGAAGGAAGAATCGTGAACTGGAAGCTAATTCTGCATGGGACCTCTTCTCAACCAGAACACATGAAACAGCCCCGAGTGTACACGTCCTACAACACCGTTCAGAATGACCGAAGAGGGGTGGAGAAGATGGTGGATTCGGGGGAGGTCTGTGTGGCTCTGTTCTTACTGGCATGTTCTTTTGTGAACTGTAGTAGACAATGTAGTGGGTGAAGCTGCCCCTAACTTTTAGGCAGGAAGTGAATCAAACATGGGTTGGGAGGAAAGGGAGTAGGAGTAAACTGTTTATTTTCCACAGGAAATTGTTTCATTCATTTATTCTTTTAGCCAAAAGTTAGAAATTAAAATTAATGAATTCAAAATTATTCAGTTCTCTAATATGAATTTTCTCCATTTATAACAATATCAAATTTTAAAGAGAGCTGTCTTTTTGCATGATCACATAGAGCTAACATTTTTTTTTTTTTTTTTTTTTTTCGGTACGCGGGCCTCTCACTGCTGTGGCCTCTCTCCCGTTGCGGAGCACAGGCTCTGAACGCGCAGGC
>NC_041221.1:95622203-95635429 GCF_002837175.3 Physeter macrocephalus | reverse complement strand
GCATCGGCAGGCGGATTCTCAACCACTGCGCCACCAGGGAAGCCCTAGCTAACATTTTTATTGCACCTAGTTTGTAAGCATTTTTCACATTGTCTCATTTAACTTATAATCCTTGTAACCTAGAAAGGATAGACCTCAATATGTCCATTTTACAGAAAGAAGACCAAGGCTCAAGTGACCAAATCATGCAGGCTTCTCTTTACTAATCCCTTAACTGACACTTCTTGGCAACTCCAAGGGGAGCTATAGAATCACAGTTTCTCTCAGAAAATTGCCAAGGAAAGCTAAAGTCAGTCAGTTACATTCCTAGGTCTCAGCCTACTGAGGCTGCTGGCTTCTCCCTTATCAGATGGTGGGGCAGAAAGCACATTTTCTTTATCTCTGTATCCCCCAGGCCTCTAGCACAGTGCCTCAGATGTAGTAGGTAGGTTATCAGAATTTCCAGAATGTCCTTCCCTGAATAGGTCTGGCTCTGTGACGGGTGTTTTGGAAGGTACAAAGACATTATTCATTCAAGAAATTTATAAACTAGCTGTGAGAAGGCCTCAGCTCATATTATGGCCCCATTTATGTTCTGCAGAATAGCGTTCCTCTGGGACTCCACCTTGGAGGACTCCTCTTCCCAATTCTGGAGGCAGGTGGACCTTGTGGGTATTCTTCCTCCAAGATTCCTTAAGGGGTATTAACAGGACCCTTTGGCTGTTAAAATACTGAACTGCTTCCACAACGGTGGACAAAGAGCCGCTTCTCTGATTTCTCCAGTTCCCCCCTTCCCCGCCCACCACCCCAGTCTCTTCCCAGGCCCCTTCTGACAGCTGCCCCTTCTGAAAGGGCAGCTCCTGACAGAGCAAGAGGCCTCTAGAAAGCTATTCCCACACGACAGCACTGTTGGCGCCTCTGTACGAGTTATTACCTATTTTATTATCAGCTCCTTCCCAAAACATGGGTGGGAGGAAAAGGAATGGGAGTGGTAAGCTGCTTCTTTTCCATAGGATGAAACCCTACTATCTTTTAAAATTTATTTTTTCATCCATAATTCAGACATTAAAATTAATGGATTCAATATTGTTAAATTCCCTAACATGAATTCTACTACAGCAGGCTGACAAGTGAAGGAGACCGATAGGTCTGAGCGCTTACCTACATCATCTCGCTCAGTCTTCAAAACCACCAGAAATGGTGATTCTTATTGCCATCTTACAGGAGAAGTTCACGGAGATTACAAAGGTGCCAAAGGTGCCTCAGTAAGTGAGGAATCCAAGCCTTGTGCTTTCTCTGCTCCCCAGACTGCCTCTCGAGGGGCAGGCAGTGGGCGTGTGCTGCAGCTGGCTTGCCTGCTCCTAAATAATGAGCCTTCTCCCCTTTGCCGGTGGCTTTGTGTTTCAGGAGCAGCCCACGCAAGACAACCTGAATGAGAACCCTCTGGCATCCAAAAGCCCCAGCAGCAGCGGTGTGGGGGGCAGAAGGGATGAGCTGGCAGAGGCAACCCCTTCTGAGGCCATGCTACAACTCCTACAAAGCGCTTTCAGCAAAAACTCACCCCCAAAGCAATCAGCAAAGAAGTCTCCAAGTGCAAAGCTCAACATCCCTTACGAAAATTTCTATGAAGCCCTGGAAAGGCTGAACAAACCTTCCCAGCTTAAAGACTCTGAGGATAGTCTGTATAATGACTACGTTGATGTTTTCTATAACACGAAACCTTATAAGCACAGGGATGACCGGCTGCTGCAAGCTCTGGTGGACATTCTGAGGAAGGAAAATTAAAATGAGTGGTGGTCCTAAGTTGGAAATAGTCATGCTTTTTCCTTCCTGTTAGATATTGCCTGTGTCTGAAGTGGTTGTTTTGTCATTGATTCTTCTGCCTGTAATATCCTTTGCGGTACTTTTTCTTTTTCTCCCCAACCTGGATAGTTGAAAGCTATGAGCTCAAGCAGTAAATCCAACTTCCTGAATTGATTATAGCTCTTTCAAAACACAGCTTCCCTGCCTGCACAAGTCAAATGTTTTGTTCTTTCTGGAGCCACGGTTCACACGTGGTCCTCATACCACATGAGAATGCCTCCTCAGGCCTCCCGTTTCATGTCTGAAAAGAAAAGGCATAACCTGGGCAACAGGTAATTTGAAAAAGTAATCTGCAAAAACTGAGAGGAAGGAAGACTATTCTTAACAGCTTGTCCTCTGTCTTTGCCATGTGGTGATTCAAATTTTGATGCCAAAGAAGGGTTTGGAGAGTCTCTAATGAAGGAGTTCACAGTCAGACTCACACCCTGGGTCTTTCTACTCCAAAGTACTGCTCATTCAGGAAGTGGCCATTAGATCATTCTGGGGAAAGGCTGGGTTATTTAGATCCAGAAACAGGCCTCAAACCCTGCATTTTCTGGTTTGAGCAGTTTTAGAGCATTTTTCTTTGCTTGGTGTGCCATGGAGAGGCCTCCATGGATCTAAAGGTGACTGTGACTCATGCTGTGAGCTCTGGCCTTCCTCTCTTCCTCATTACCTTCTCCTTTCTCAGCCACAAACTAAATACTGAGAGAGCTACTGATACCACTTTCTTAGAACAAACTTATACTTGGGACTTCGCAAATTCCTAATCATAATTTTTTTAATAGTCATAATAGGAAACCACTCATAACATGGAAAACCAATAACAGGAAAAAAAATATTCATAATATGAGAGCCAATGGGAGGTTTCATTTGTTTTTTAATTATGTTCATTAGAGCAGATTTTTTTGGATCTTTGAAACTGAGTGTTCATTCCTTGACACTAAAGGCCCTTCTCCAGTCTTATAGATGATAGTACCCAAATTCTTACCAAATTGTTTCCAAGCTTCAACTCAGAGGACACAAGTTGGCAGCCCAAAGGCTAGATTTTGTTTGGCATGTTAAATGTTTTAAATATGTGAGTGATTATTGAAAATATGAGATTTCACATAAAACCTAATTCTCAGACCCATCTTCCCTCATCGCAACAGTTGGTTGGAGCTGAGTAGCAGCTGCCCAGCTAGAGTTGAACACATGCCCCCATGATACCCTATTTTGTGCTGCTTATCACGGGCACCTTACAGGTCAGCATTCAATAGGCATTTGATTTTACCCTTTCCTGCACTAATGAACATGTACAAAGTGTAAATGCATTAGGAAAAAAATATCCCCAACTTCTTTCAGGTAGGACCTGTATGATAATCAATAATTATAAGAATCTGTCATGATCTAATTTATAGGCAAAAAAAAAAAAATGGTATTTGAGACCCCTGAAAGTACCTCTGAAATCTTGTTTGACTTATGTGTTTAATGTCACCTTACCCAGCTGCTCATTTATACTAATTCATTAACTGCCAATCCCCTCACTTCCCACTCCCTATATGCTCACAAAGGTTCCAGTCACCTACAATACTGGCATTCTCCCACTGAGTTTGCTGTTTGCAATTCTTCCATGAAGTCTGAACTTCATAAGGCCACACATGCACTGGACCAGGAAGAGAACTACATTGAACTAGATCAGGAAAAGAACCCTAGAGTCTGTCACTTGCTTTAAAGTGTGTTTGGTAAGACAAACTTTCACTCCCAATTCTACCATTTGAATTTGTGCAGAATGAGGGTATTTCCAGAGCAACACCCATGATGCATCTAGGATGTTCTCCTGAAAGAATTGCAGTATCACTCTGTCCTTGGAAGTATCACCTGTTGTTTGATACATAGTGTAAGATAGAACTTTGAAAATTTCTGCACATCAAAAAGTATTAAATAAAGCTGAAAAGTACCAGAGAGTTATTAGATCAATTTTCAACTAAAAAAATAAAGCTAAGGCCCAGAGAGGCCAATAAATGGTAAAAAATGAAAACTTATCCTATCCCCATTTCTAACCTAGTGCTAATTGTATGAAGCTTTCTTTTTCATTCTTCTGACAGTATCTTTTCCTGGTTAAAACCCCAACCAACCATTGGATTGTAGCCAAAGGTTCAATCAAGAGAAGCTTTAATGTTTAAATAAAGTCATGTTTGAATGTTTCCAACCTGGAACATATTGTTCAGACATAAAATATTTTTGTCAGTTTCTTAGTACCTGTGTGGATTTTTGTGAAAATGTAGAAAAGGAAACTTACATAATATTTCCCTCAGAATTTTAAACTATATTTTCTTTACAGGTATTTATAATGCTTTACCAAATGCTTTTATCAAACAGAATTTTAAAAGGCATAATAAATTATATCAAAACCCAAAATTTTCCTGAGAATAAGAGAGTTTCATCCAATAAAATTATTTTTGAAAGGCATGTTCTTCTGTCAGTGAAAAAAAAAGTGTAATATATATGTGTTGTGGTATTAAAAATGACATTTGTCTAATAGCCTAATACAATGTGTAGCTGAGTTTAACATGTATGGTCTTAGCATTTTTAAAGGAACTCCCACATTATATACTTGATGTATTAACTAGAATATGTACAATATGCTTATAAATCAAAAGAATAAATGGTTTCTCACAAAGTCAAAAAAAAAAAAGCTTATGTTTCCAACAAAAACAGGACCTCCTTCTCTTACTTATTATATTTCCCAAATGAACTGTAAAAAGGAAAAGGTGAAGGTTTACATTAAGAAGTTAAACGGGCTTTCTTTCCTTTTTTATTAATTATTCTTCTTCTTTATTTTTTAGCTTCACCACAGGGCATGTGGGATCTTAGTTCCCCGACCAGGGATTGAACCCAAGCCTCCTGCAGTGGAAGCATAGAGTCTCAACCACTAGACCACCAAGGAAGTCCCTAAATGGGCTTTCTTGAAGGTAATTTAAGAATCTGCTTAAATAGGTATATTTCATTTTCCTTTATAGCCCCATCTTTCACTGTGTGAGTTGTATGATTGAGCGTTAACTAAATTGTTGAGGGAAAAACAGAAAACAAAAAAACAAAAAACCCGAACTACAGGGACTGCATGTGAGAGAAGTCATTTGCAACAGTTCACTAATCATGACATTGTTTATAGGCCAGATTACAGCAACTAAGCATTAACTCTTTCCCAGAGGGCCCCTCATTAGAAGCCCCCAATTCCTAACTCTGATCTCCTATTTTCAGGCCCATTTTTCTCTCCTGCTTCAAACCTTCATTCCAGGAATTTCCACCCACCATTTCAGAATCTGACCTCTTCCTGCTGGGGGGTGGGAGGAGGAGTGTTGGTTTTCCCCCAGACCCCATTCCTTCCCCCTCAGTTATAAATACTCAGTAAAACTAAAATAATTTTTCAAGAATTCCAGAGGATTGTTCAACTGGCTTTTGTCCTCCATATCCAGCCATCTTCAAAGTCTTCCCACCAGGAGGGTTGAAGATATATCTCTGTTTCCTTTTGAATGCCCATTTGGTAACTATTGGACTAACCATGTACAGGTTGTGAGTACAAACACAAATACACACACATGACTCAAGGACAGACATTAATTCTTAAATATAAATTTAAACCCATAAGGAGAAAGGGTAATGTTTTCCTAACTGCCTCATAATTTTACAAGGCTATATAGCACTAATACACACGATGATGATTATTATTCACTCTACGCTTTCTGCCCCAGTGGACAGAGTGTACTTTCCTGGCCTATGGATGCTAAGCTTGATCTGCTTTGGTCAATGAAATATTAGTGAACGTGGTGCAAATACGGGCCCTAAATCTGCTCGCAGTTTAGCTTGGTGCTTACTTTTCAGTGGTTCAGTGCTATGAGAAGCATATGTTCCTGGGAGCTATTGCTCCTTCAGCCTGTTTCCAGAACAGATGTATATGGAGCAGATCCACATTCTGGAACAAAACCCAGCCATCTCACAGCATGAACCAGAGCTGTCCAGATGACTGCAGCCTAAATAAACTGAACTTGTCACCTTGGCAAGTTGAACTGAGAATAAATGCCTGTTGTAAGCAACTGAGTCTTCAGGTAGTTGATTACACAGCCTTCCTATATCAACAAAACTAATAAAAGTTCCATTTGTTCATTCCACTACCAATACCATCCCTTTCAAATTGTGCCTTCTTGAGCCTAGAGTACAAAAAAAGAGCCAGTATTAAACCATGCACCTCTTAATGCTGATCCAACAGATAAACAAAGACCCTGCCCAAGCTTAGTTCCACCTGGAAGCAGAGCCTCAGATAATGAACAACTGCATACAGGTAGTCATTTAGGAGGTAATAGCCAAGAGCAAAAATGACTCTCACATAACTCTCAAGGAGCATGGAGTAACATTGATCAGCACAAGACTTCCCAAAGACTAGAATGGATGTTTCAGCTGACAATGGCATTGTAGAAGGTAGCTCAGAGCAGACACCTATGCTCCCCTCTCTCCCCCGTCCCTACCCCATGCAATGCCTTCATGGTCCACCAGCTGCTCTCAGAAGCAACCCCAGGGTAAGGGAAGAAAATTGATTGGCTGAGATCAAGTTGACACCACTTATTAGAAAGGCAACTTTCAACATAAACAAAGTTCAGTTACAAAAAAAATGAAGTAACTTTTGCTCACTTGGGTTTTGGCTTGCAATTTGTACATCTGTACAATCTGTGTTGCCTGTATATTGCTACATGTAGATATTAGGTAAGCACTAATCTATCATCAATGGACAAAGAGATGACTATGGTCATTATGTGTCCACCATTCTCAGAGCATGTGCAAGGGAGGCAGAAATCACTTTCTATACGGGACCTCTATCATATATGCTCCTTCCAGACAACTTGCCTGGAACTCCACAAAGGACTTTCACTCTCATCCACACCCACATACCCTCCACCTCCACAGAAGCCCATATTGTAGGTATCTTCACTGAATATTTACCTGGGGAAGGGGCCACAGTCTCAAAAAGGGTCTTGTTCATAGGAGAAGGTAGGGGGAAACATTCTCAGGTCTGTTCCTGCAGGGCTGTCATGACTATTCCCTTCCATCGTCAGTTCCTTTATCCCTGTCCCTAGTAGCCCTAACAGCAGATGATTTATAAATCTAGATGCTGCTTTGAAGTGAGGAAAGTATCCTCTATATCTTGTTCTGCCTTAAATCCTTTAGAGTTACTTCTGGCATCATCATTATTAAAGGGCAAGAAAAGTCTGAAAATGCAACAGCAACACAAAGTGGCTAAAGGTATAGGTTCTTGAGTCAGCCACAAGTGAATTTGAATTCTGGCTCTACAACGTCCCAGCTGTGTGCCCTTGAGAAGGTTACTTCACCTCTCTGGGTCTTGTTTCTTCATGTATGACAATGAAGTCTACTGCTCATAGGTTCACTGTTAGAATTAAATAAGATAATGGAGATAAATAATTTAGTATGGTTCTTGACCTAATAAATATTCAATAAATTTTAGTTTTTATAATTAGTGAGACTGTTACTCTTATTATTACTGTGGTGCTGTGAAAAGAAAATGGACATTAAAGACAAATAGATTTGAATTTGCAGCTCTTACCTACAAATTCAAGAAACGAGAAAAAATTAGAATCAATGAAGAAGATGGAAATACTGTAAATTATTACTGGCCAAGGTGATGTTGCCTTGGAAATTGTCATTCCAATGGGAACCTTCTTCTCCTAAGGCAACATTGGAAACCATTTAATTGTAGCCAATGAAGATTGGGCTGCAATGAGAAGTCAGTGTCAAAGTGACAGTTAAGACTCAGACAGCAGTTACCCAAGTCCAAGGAAAGCCACAGGTGACATGTGAAGAGAAAGTAGATGAAGAAATAAGGAAATCATTTGCTACATTTTGTCTTAGGTCCAATCACTTATTCTGTGTGCAATGAGTCAGAGTTTTCAAATGCAAACATTTTATAAAGCACTAAGAAATGTTGATACTAACAGCAATGAAAAACAATGAGTCCTTAACTATATCTGCAGCACGGTGCATTGTTTAGTTGAATTCTCACAAAAATTGTAAAAGAAATAGGAGATAGATAATATGAGTGTCCTTATTTTGTAGATTAGAGAATTGAGGCAGGGAGAGGTACTGTGGTTTGTTCAAGGTCACATAGATAACAAGTAGTAGAGTTGAGATTTTAACCTGGCAGTAATTCCAGACCCCAGGCTATGCCTTATATTAGCAAGACAAAAAGGTGACACAGGGCTTCCCTGATGGCGCAGTGGTTGAGAATCTGCCTGCCGATGCAGGGGACATGGGTTCATGCCCCGGTCCAGGAAGATCCCACATGCCGTGAGCCATGGCCACTGAGCCTGTGCGTCTGGAGCCTGTGCTCCGCAACGGGAGAGGCCACAACAGTGAGAGGCCCGCGTACCACAAAAAAAAAAAAAAAAAAAAAAAAAAGGTGACATAGACTTGAGAAAATATGTATAGTATGGGAATCAAATGAATAGTATGTGTCTTAGTTCTTTTCTATTAGAATTAATAGAAATAGCTTTAAGTGAACATTTACTACATGATAAGCACATAGGTTCTATATTTTTACAATGATGAGATAATAATTCATGAGAATGGATGCACTATTTCTAATGCTTGCATTATGCTACAAGGGAAATGTTTTTACAGATATTGAAAATGAGATTCAGAGAGGTTAAGTCACTGACCCAAGGTCACACAGCTAAGCCAAAATTTTAAAACTGGTCTATCTGACCCCATCTTTTCACTATGCCATCCTGTTTGACTTTTCGGTTGTACTTCCAACTTTCAAACTGATGCCTCAATAGACAATCTTATGCTTCCAGAAACAACTAAATAGATTTTATACTGCTTCTTTACTTCAAATTTTCAAATCTCAATAAATTTAAAACTGGGAGAGGCAGTTGTCTTTATCAGTAATCGCTCTATGACCTATCTTGAAATGAACCAAAGCTCTTCTCTTAAGAGAGCAACAGTCCAATCCAATAACTCAGGCATCCTTTGGATCAAGAATCAACTCCACATGAATTTATGTGTAGTCCAGCCCAAGGGCTGCCAAAACATATTGAAAATGGATGTTATTAGTCTGGGCATTATCTCTAGGAGTTTTCTACTATGTTGGGCCATTTTATTTGCCCTTCCTGCCTTGATGCTGATGTATCTTTTTTCCCTGAAAGCGTATTCTTCAGCATATTAATCAGTGGCGTGTGTTTGTGTGTGTGTGTGTGTGTGTGTGTGTGTGTGTGTGTGTGTTAAAAAGGGTTTCCCTGGTCATGTACAGTTGTGAAACAGTGAATGAAAAACTGAGTTTTTTGTATTCCCTTATTGTAGGAGTTCTCAGAAGTCCTCTCAATACAATGCTGTACATTCTAACTCTTCAAGAGGCAGATGTACTTCTCCAGACAGAATCCCTTTTTCCTGGACTGTCTTCCAGGACCAGTGTTCTCTCAGCTCACTTGGGGAGACATGATCTTCCAGCAAACTATCTCCAGTTAATACTTTCCCAGCGTGATTCTAAGTTCTATCAGAGGTTAGGCTTACAATCACCACATGCCTGATTCTTTCTGAGACCGTACAGCTCATGCCTTCTCCTTGACTTAGTACAAAGTGCTACAGCACCCGTCAGCTGACAGAAAATGTGTGCCAACTGTTATCAATGAGGAGATGAGTCAGAGCCCACCCACAGTGATCCCTGGTGAGAGCTGGAACTCATCTTCATGAGGGGAGACAAGTGAGATGTGAGAAAAAAGAGGGAACCTACCCAGTCACTCATGTCCATAATAGATAGAGTGGCCATCGCCCCAATTTGTTGAGTACAGCTCAGTTTATCTCTGTTGTCCAAGCATAAATTATTATTTCAAAAGTATCTTGTTGGACAATAACTGTATTTTGTTACTAGAGCATGGGTGTGCGTTGCCTTCTTGGCTCACAGATGATAATGCACTTGCCTAAATTGTTTTCTGCCCACCACAATCAGAGAGTCTCAGAATTGGAAGGGATCATCTATTTTTCTATCCAACCTCCTACACTTGAGAGAAATGCTGTGAAGGATTCTGGGGAAAGTGTTGCCCCTGAATAAAGAGAGATGCAGGAAAGGAAGCCCCTCCTCTTCCTCGTCCAGACCTCATTGTATTCTGCATGCAATGTCTCTGGGCCTTTGCCAGCCATCTTTGGACCTTCCTTTATACAGGAAATCAATTTCTGGAGTAGCTCTGCAGTTCCATAAGCTTCAGGTCCCATAAAATCTGGACTGGTCCCCTGCTCATCTCCCTGATCTAAGTTAACAAGTCTATGAAGTCTATACCACAGGTATCTTTCAAATCTACCCACTTTTCTCCATCTCCTACCCACTATCCTGGTCCACACTGCCATCTTCTTTCAACAGAGTCCTCCCTCATGTCCTTTCATACTGTGATTTTTCTGAATTGTATATCTTACCACATCACTCTCTTCTTTAAATCCTACTAGATTTAGGAGAAGACCAAAATGCTTAACCTGGTTCTGAAGTTCTGAAAAATCTGGCCCTAACCTGTCTCTATAGCTTCACGCAACTTACTGCCTTACTTGCTCTCTGGGTGTAGCACACTGGCCTTCTTTCTTTTACTGCAATTCCCCGAGTTAGTCATGACTATGTGCTATTCTGCCAGAAATGCTATTTCTCAATCTATTTTCTAGTTAATTCGTTTCTATTTGCCCTTCAGAGATTAATTTTAAAATTCCTTCCTTAAGATATGGGGATATAGGTATATACAGAGCTGATTCATTTTGTTATAAAGCAGAAACTAACACACCATTGTAAAGCAATTATACTGAGAAATGTGCCCTGTTTCTGAAACTGGTGGCTTCAAATGTCAAGGAAAACACAGGACACCTTGGAGACTCCAGCCAGGCTTTTAAGAACAGGGGCTTTGTAAAGTCCTCACTTGGGCATCTTATGATCAGTCAACTGACCAAACCAGAAAGTTCCTGAACTACAGAAGGAGGAAACTTCAGGGTACAAACCACAGAGAAGTGGACTGTTGTAGAGACCTTCAAGATGGTGGAGGGGTTAGAAGTGGAGATCACCTTCCTCCCCACAAATACATCAGGAATACATCTACATATGGAACAACTCCTACAGAACACATACTGAACACTGGCAGAAGACCTCAGACCTCCCAAAATCCGTGTGGCTGATGGGGTCTTGGTGCTCTGGCTGGGTGTCAGGCCTGAGCCTCTGAGGTGGGAGAGCCGAGTTCAGGACATTGGTCCACCAAAGACCTCCTGGCTCCACATAATATTAAATGATGAAAGCTCTTCCAGAGATCTCCATCCCAACGCTAAGACCCAGCTCCACTCAAAGACCAGCAAGCTACAGTGCTGGACACCCTATGCCAAACAACTAGCAAGACAGGAACACAACCCCACCCATTAGCAGAGAGGCTGCTTAAAATCATAAGAAGGGAACAGACACCCCAAAACATACCACCTGACATGGTCCTGCCCACCAGACACACAAGATCCAGCCTCATCTACCAGAACACAGGCACCAGTCCCCTCCACCAGGAAGCCTACACAGTCCACTGAACCAACCTTAGGCACTATGGGCAGACACCAAAACCAACAGGAACTATGAACATGCAGCCTGAGAAAAGTGTGCCAAACAGAGTAAGTTAAGCAAAATGAGAGGACAGAGAAACACACAGCACATGAAGGAGCAAGGTAAAAACCCAACAAACAAATGAAGAGGAAACAGGCAGTCTACCTGAAAACAAATTCACACTAATGACAGTAAAAATGATCCAAAATCTTGGAAACAGAATGGAGAAAATATAAGAAATGTTTAACAAGGACCTAGAAGAACTAAAGAGCAAACAAACAATGATGAACAACGCAATAGATAAAATTAAAAATTTTCTAGAAGGAATCAATAGTAGAATAACTAAGGCAGAAGAACGGATAAGTGACCTGGAAGATAAAATAGTGGAAATAACTACTGCAGACCAAAATAAAGAAAAAAGAATGAAAAGAATTGAGGACAGTCTCAGAGACCCGTGGGACAACATTAAACACACCAACATCCGAAGTATAGGGGTCACAGAAGAAGAGAAGAAGAAAGGGACTGAGAAAATATTTGAAGAGATAATAGTTGAAAACTTCCCTAATATGGGAACTAAAATAGTCAGTCAAGTCCAGGAAGTGCACAGAGTCCTATACAGGATAAATCCAAGGAGAAACATGTCAAGACACATACTAATCAAACTATCAAAAATTAAATACAAAAAAATATATTAAAAGCAACAAGGGAAAACCAACAAATAACATACAAGGGAATCCCCATAAGGTTAACAGCTGATCTTTCAGCAGAAACTCTGCAAGCCAGAAGGGAGTGGCAGGACATATTTAAAGTGATGAAAGGGAAAAACCTGCAACCAAGATTACTCTACACAGCAAGGATCTCATTCAGATTCGACAGAGAAATTAAAAGTTTACAGACAAGCAAAACCTAAGAGAATTCAGCACCACCAAACCAGCTTTAAAACAAACACTAAAGGAACTTCTCCAGGCAGGAAACACAAGAGAAGGAAAAGACCTACAATAACAAACCCAAAACAATTAAGAAAATGGTAATAGGAACATACATATCGAAAATTACCTTAAATGGAAATGGATTAAATGCTCCAACCAAAAGACGCAGACTGGCTGAATGGATACAAAAACAAGACCTGTATATATGCAGTCTACAAGCGACCCACTTCAGACCTAGGGACACATAAGGACTGAATGTGAGGGGATGGAAAAAGATATTCCATGCAAATGGAAATCAAAAGAAAGCTGAAGTAGCAATTCTCATATCGGACAAAACAGACTTTAAAATAAGACTATTACAAGAGACAAAGAAGGACACTACATAGTTATCCAGGGATCAATCCAAGAAGAAGATATAACAATTGTAAATACTTATGCACCCAACATAGGAGGACCTCAATACATAAGGAATATGCTAACAGCCATAAAAGGGGAAATCGACAGTAACACAATCATAGTAGGGGACATTAACACCCCACTTTCACCAATGGACAAATCACCCAACATGAAAATAAATAAGGAAACACAAGCTTTAAATGATACATTAAACAAGATGGACTTAATTGATATTTATAGGACATTCCATCCAAAAACAACAGATTACACTTTCTTCTCAAGTGCACATAGAACATTCTCCAGGATAGATCATATCTTGAGTCACAAATCAAGCCTTGGTAAATTTAAGAAAATTGAAATCATATCAAGTATCTTTTTTGACCACAACCCTATGAGACTAGATATCAATTAAGGAAAAAAAATCTGTAAAAAATACAAACACATGGAGGCTAAACAATACACTACTAAATAACCAAGAGATC
>NC_041221.1:95620524-95621935 GCF_002837175.3 Physeter macrocephalus | reverse complement strand
GAAAAAAAAGGAAAAGACTCAAATCAACAGAATTAGAAATGAAAAAGGAGAAGTAACAACTGACACTGCAGAAATACAAAGGATCATGAGAGACAACTACAAGCAACTATGTGCCAATAAAATGGACAACCAGGTAGAAATGGACAAATTCTTAGAAAAGCACAACCCTCTGAGACTGAACCAGGAAGAAATAGAAAATATAAACAGACCAATCACAAGCACTGAAATTGAAACTGTGATTAAAAATCTTCCAACAAACAAAAGCCCAGGACCAGATGACTTCACAGGCAAATTCTATCAAACATTTAGAGAAAAGCTAACAACTAGCCTTCTCAAACTCTTCTAAAATATAGCAGAGGAAGGAACACTCCCCAACTCATTCTATGAGGCTGCCATCACCCTGATACCAAAACCTGGCAAAGATGTCACATAGAAAGAAAACTACAGGCCAATATCACTGACGAACATACATGCAAAAATCCTCAACGTAATGCTAGCAAACAGAATCCAATAGCACATTAAAAGGATCATACACCATGATCAAGTGGGGTTTATCCCAGGAATGCAAGGATTCTTCAATATATGCAAATGAATCAATGCGATAAATCATATTAACAAATTGAAGGAGAAAAACCATATGATCTCTCAATAGATGCAGAAAAAGCTTTTGACAAAATTCAACACCCATTTATGATAAAAACCCTCCAGAAAATAGGCACAGAGGGAACTTACCTCAACATAATAAAGGCCATAAATGACAAACTCAGAGCCAATAACGTTCTCAATGGTGAAAAACTGAAACCATTTCCACTAAGATCAGAAGCAAGACAAGGCTGCCCACTCTCACCACTATTATTCAACATAGTTTTGGCAGTTTTAGCCACAGTAATCAGAGAAGAAAAAAATAAAACGAATCCAAATCAGAAAAGAAGTAAAGATGTCACTGTTTGCAGATGACATGATACTATACATAGAGAATCCTAAGGATGCTACCAGAAAACTACTAGAGCTAATCAATGAATTTGGTAAAGTAGCAGGATCAAAATTAATGCACAGAAATCTCTTGCATTCCTATACACTAAGGATGAAAAATCTGAAAGAGAAATCAAGGAAACACTTCCATTTACCACTGCAACCAAAAGAATAAAATAGCTAGGAATAAACCTACCTAAGTAGACAAAAGACCTGGATACAGAAAACTATAAGACACTGATGAAAGAAATTAAAGATGATACAAACAGATGGAGAGATGTGCCATGTTCTTGGATTGGAAGAATAAACATTGTGAAAATGACTATACTACCCGAAGCAATCTACAGAGTCAATGCATTCCCTATCAAACTACCAATGGCATTTTTCACAGAACTAGAACAAAAAAGTTCACAATTTGTATGGAAACACAAAAGACCCC
>NC_041221.1:95598763-95619670 GCF_002837175.3 Physeter macrocephalus | reverse complement strand
CAGCTCTATTTACAATAGCCAGGACATGGAAGCAATGTAAGTGTCCATCGACAGATGAATGGATAAAGAAGATGTGGCACATATATACAACAGAATATTACTCAGCCATAAAAAGAAACGAAATTGAGTTATTTGTAGTGAGGTGGATGGACCTAGAGTCTGTCATACAGAGTGAAGTAAGTCAGAAAGAGAAAAACAAATACCGTAGGCTAACACATATATATGGAATCTAAAAAAAACTTTTTAAAAAAAATGGTTCTGAAGAACCTAGGGGCAGGACAGGAATAGACGCAGATGTAGAGAATGGACTTGAGGGTACGGGGACAGGGAAGGGTAAGCTGGGATGAAGTGAGAGAGTGGCATGGACATATATACACTACCAAATGTAAAATAGATAGCTAGTGGGAAGTAGCTGCATAGCATAGGGAGATCAGCTGGATGCTTTGTGACCACCTAGAGGGGTGGGATAAGGAGGGTGGGAGGGAGATGCAAGAGGGAGGAGATATGGGGATATATGTATATGTATAGCTGATTTACTTTGTTATAAAGCAGAAACTAAGACACCATTGTAAAGCAATTATACTCCAATAAAGATGTTAAAAATAAATAAATTAAAAATAAAAATCCTTCCTTGGTGTAGACTTTCTGACCATTCTGTCAGATTAATTTAGAACCTCTGATATATGCTCACATACAGCATTCATCACAAAGGCAATCATGTACATAATTAATTATTTAGTGGCTGTCCCCATGGTTGGGATGTAAGTTCCACTAACATCTCTCATGATAACTGATACATCCTCAAATATTAGTACAGTGTCCTATTCGAGAAGGTGAATACTCAATAAATACTTAGGAAATGTTTTGTTGAGCATTTGGTTTATCTGCAGGGTGATGATATTCTTTGGAAACTAGAAATTAAGGAGCCAAATTCATACCTTTCAAGCATCACCAATAGCTCGTGCTAGCATTTTCTTCCTAGAGATGCAGCATAGGTACCAACTCCAAGCTGAGTCAAGCTGAGGTGGTTACAATTCTGATTCTGTCACTTACTAGCTGGGTGACACTGAATAAATGGATCCTCCTAAGTTTTAGTTTCTTCATCTGTAAAACGGTGAGAGTAATTATACTCACCTCATAGGTTGATTATTTGCTTTTCAGCACATATTTTTAAAACATGTACTATATGTCAGACACTTTGATAGAGGCTAGAAATAGAGTAATGTGCTACATGGACAAAGCATCTGTCCTTCTAGCCACTGTTTGTATTCATTTTTGTATCCCCAACTCTAGCACAATGTCTGGTATATAATAGTTTAATATGTACTTGTTGAAGTATCTAATATAGTTCTTTATTTTTCCTACTCATTTAAAGTACAGTTGAGATAAAATTGCCAATGAGTAAAAATAGGGCGGAAGAGTCATGGCTGATATCCATGGAGGACTCACTGGGTGGCAGGCAGGATGCTGAACATGGTACATGAATTGTTTCATTTAATCTTCATTCAGTGACGTAGATTCACTTATTATTATCCCCGTTACATAGAAAGGGAATTAGAGCACAAACAGCTGAAGTCACTTGATCAAGGTCACATAGCTAATAAGTGGTGAAGTCGCATTTGAGCACAGGTGACTTCACTGTACTGACAGTACACTCAAGTTATATCAAACTAGCTGAAAATACACAGTCCCAAGGAGAGAGGAAATTAGGAGATAAATTCAAAGCTCAGAAAAAGAAATACTGACAGCAGGAAAACATCTTTCTTTTCTTTCTCTGGTTGTTTTCATCCAGCTGCTTTCCCTCTTCTGTTTTAATGTTCTATATCAGGTAATAATAGACTTAACTATCTCAGGCTGTATAGTTTTACTCAGCTCTACATTATATGTCATCAGTAGAAGCACTGAATCCTAAGAATGCCATATAATTCTATGTATTTTGATAAGGAAATGCACTTAAAACAGAATAGTAGTCTGCTGATTATTCCTCATACTGATTTTAAAGTACCCCCAATGAAACGACATAATAAAAGGTTAGACAGAGAAACAAGCCATATGTCAGAAGTATTAAACACAAGGAAACCAGACAGAAGAATAGTATCTGAGATCAAAAAAGTGTGTATGTGACATGGCAAAGCAAACAGCTTCCCTAGGAGACCAAGAGCTGCGTTCACCATCTTGTGCCAGTAACCAAGTTCAGTAGTCTTCAGTGCATGTGAACAAAGTGTCAAAGAGGCTTTTTAAATTGTTTTTCTTTCTGACTTCTCTTATTATGTGACTGTTATTGATCATTATTCCCACTTTTACATTCAAATTGGGAGGTCATCCTAATCTATTGCTGAATATATTAACTTGCTTGGTATAGCCTCATGATATTGAAATGCAAAATTCCTCAAAAATAATTTATTAGTGTAGCATTGAAAATTTTTTTCAGGGGGCTTCCCTGGTGGTGCAGTGGTTGAGAATCTGCCTGCCAATGCAGGGGACATGGGTTCGAGCCCTGGTCTGGGAAGATCCCACATGCCACAGAGCAACTAGGCCCCTGAGTCACAACTACTGAGCCTGCGTGTCTGGAGCCTGTGCTCCGCAACAAGAGAGGCCGCGATAGTGAGAGGCCCACGCACCGCGATGAAGAGTGGCCCCCGCTTGCCGCAACTAGAGAAAGCCCTCGCACAGAAACGAAGACCCAACACAGTCATAAATAAATAAATAAATAAATAATTTTTTTGGAATCAAGTCCATTTTACACTCAATATTATTGAGGTGGTTAAACATCTGCAAATCCATAAATATGAAACATCACATTAATAGATGGAAAGATCTATCAAAACAGTATGGTACTGGCATCAAATCATTTACATAGACCAACAGAACAGAATCGAGAGCTCAGAAATAAACCCACACATATACAGTCAACTAATATTTGACAAGAGGACCAAGAATACTCTATGGGGAAAAGGCTGTGTCTTCAATAAATGATGCTGGAAAAGGAATGTTCACATGCAACAGAATGAAACTGGTCTCCTATATTACACCACTCACAAATATTAAATCAAAATAGATTAAAGACTTAAATGTAAGACTTGAAATGATAAAACTCCCAAGAAAACATAGGGAAAAATCTCCTTGACATTGGTCTTGGCAATGAATTTTTGGATATGACACCAAAAGCATGAGCAACAAAAGAAAAAATCCAGTGGGACTATGTCAAACTAAAAGCTTCTGCACAGCAAAAGAATGATCAACAAAATGCAAAGGCAACCTATGGAAAGGGAGAAAATATTTACAAATCCTATATCTGATAAGAGGTTCATATCCAAAATATTGGAATGGCCAAAAAGTTCGTTCGGGTTTTTTCAGTAAAATGTTTATGGAAAAACCCAAACGAACGTTTTGGCCAACCCAATATATAAGAAATTCACACAACTCAATAGCAAAAACAAAAAACACAAAAAACCAACCAAATAATCCAGTTAAGAATTGGACAAATGAACTGAATAGACATTTTTCCAAAGAAGATACACAAATGGCCAACAGGTCCATGATAAGGTGCTGGACATCACAATCAGCAGGGAAATGCAAGTCAATGCCACTGTTAGATATCACCTCATTCCTATTAGAATGGCAATGGCTATTATCAGAAAGATAAGCAATAACAAGTGCTGGTGAGGATGTGGAGAAAAGAAAACCCTTGTGCATTGTTGGCGGGAATGTAAATTGGTACAGCCACTATGGAAAACAGTATGGAGGTTCCTAAAAAAATTAAAAATAGAGCTATCATATAATCTGGTAAGTCTACTGCTGGGTATATATGTGAAGGAAATGAAAACACTATCTCAAAGAGATATATGTACCCTCACATTCACTGCAGCATTATTTACAATAACCAAGGCATAGGAATAACCTAAGTGTCCCTTGACAAATAGAGAAAAGGTGAGAGAGATAGATAGATGGATAAACAATGGCATATTATTCACCCATAGAAAGAAGGAAATCCTGCCATTTGTGACAATATGAATGAACTTTGAGGGCACTATGCTAAGTGAAATAAGTTAGATAGAGGCAGGGGGCTGGCGGGGCGGGGGTAGATAAAAGTGGTCAAAAGGTACAAACTTCCAGTTATAAGATGAATAAGTTCTGAGGATCTAATGTACAACATGGTGACTACAGTTAGCAATACTGTATTTTTATACTTGAAAGTTGCTAAGACAGTAGATCTTAAAAGTTCTCACTGTACATAAACACACACACAAAAGATAATTATGTGAAGTGATGGATGTGTTAACTAACCTTATTGTGGGAATCATTTCGCAATTCATACCCATATCAAATCATCACATTGTGTACCTTAAACTTACACAATGTCGTATGTCAATTATACCTCAATAAATCTGGAGCGAAAAAAGTTAATAATAACTTATCCCAAATGATGATTTGGGACAATTCTTATTTCCTTCATACTATTTTACAAGCCCTTGAAGATACTCAAGAATTTTTCCCTAGTGTCTTTCCTTGTATAGCTATGGGGAAAGTTAAAGGGAAAACGCTCATACTTAATCAAAAAAAGAACATTCAATTTGAAGGCCTCCAAAATCTATCTGATTCTTTTATTCTGTGAACACTCTGAATCTTCCATTTCCAAAGCCCTTCTTATCTATTTCTGCTGAAGTTAAACTACTTCTCTGTTACCATGTTTTGTTTCCAGAATCTCAAGGAGAGTCAGAGAATTAGACTTACATTGCTGACTAGTGACTAAAAAAGCACCCAAGAACAACACCCAACCACCTGTGGGGAAACACCCTAGTGACAACACCACAGCTGCTCAGCACTGAGAGTACCTGGGACTGGATGCCAGATGTGCCACCACTGCAAACCTAGAAGAACAAGAACCCGCTGGCGAGGTCTGTGTGGGACCACATCCTAGCATTGTTCCCTTCCTCATCCATCTCTTGTACGGGTGCATCCAAATGGGAAAATCTAGGTCATGTGCTTTTGTACCTTAAGCAGCGAGGGATTCTGGGGCAGTCTTTGGCATCATATCTCAACAAGGCAGGACTCAAAACGGGGACATGATCAAGACATAAGAGAGTGTTTTCAAAAGATGTTAAGCAGTCATAGGTGCTTACTGCACCCACGGGCACATGGATTATTCAGATTGAAGTTGATACTCTGCTGAGCCACAAAGAAGGCTTGGGATGGTGTTCTCGTTCTGCAGCATTCCCACCTCCCTCAACCCGAGCCTAGAGAATGGAAATCAAATTATTTCAGTCCACAACACTTTCTGTTACACCTTTTCTCTGTCAAAAGTTTCAGAATAGATTAAATACTTAACATGGGCATATAAAGGATTTTTTCTGGAAAAAAAACCCTTTTCTAAACGACTGGCTTGTTTTCTGGAAATGGATCTGTGTTATAAGGTCCTAAGTATTTCCTGCTGTTTTCTTGCTTGTCGTGATAGCAAAAATCTGATAAAGAGGGAGAACATTCTGATTTAAAAAAAAAAAAAACCTTGTATTTGGATTGGAAAACATATGGTTCAGGCAGACATTGCTTTGGTGCCATGGAAACTCATCTTTTCTCCACCAAGTATATTTAATAGCTGGCAATTATCCAGTTTTGAGTGGCACGGAAGAGGTTCTCTACATAAAGTGCCCAATCTTAATGTTTTTACACATGTTTTATATAAACTTCATATGCTAAATGGAACAGCAAATGCTACTGCCCACACTCAGAATAGGCAAAATATCAACTCTTTTCAGCAAAAACAGCCAGTTTAAGAAGATAGCATGCAAGGCCAAAGATTTTTAGAATCCTGGTAGACTGAGATTTCTCAATCAGGCTTCTTCCCACCAATCAAATAGGACAATAATCTGTCAAGGTGATTCTGCCAGTGGCTCAAAGAACAACAAGACTTTCCATTGCTCCAACAACTCAGATTCTATCAATAGGAAATTGCATGCTCCATATCCAGCAAAACCAGCCTCACCGATAATAAAACTGCTCATGCTGCGCCTTTGAGCATTACAATTCCACCCTTAGATGTGAAGTTATTCACGAGACTTGTCTTCAAGGGAGTAGCCGCTTTTATTCCGTATGAAAATTTCTACGGGGCTGCAAATCTTCCAGGATATTAAGCAATTTTCTGAAAGCCCTACACCTTAGTAAGAGAGGAAAGCCTGGTGTTCCTGAAAAAGAAAAATGGCTACACTCTCTGTGGAATATTTTGGCAAAAACAGAGAAGATTAAGTTGATCTACCAGCATTCGAGAATTCTATTGCATTTGTTTACCTATTTTAGTAGAAAAAAACAACTCATTGTTACAGAAGCTAAGATACAGTATTTCATGTCCTACCCTGCACCTTACCCAAAGAAGCTATTATCCATCATAAAGAGTCCCTTGATGCTCCCTGCCATCTCATTCCCAGCTCACAGGTAGAAATGATCCTGAAGCCTTAATTCCTTTTCATAGGTCATCATCACTGTCATCCAATGCTCTTTAATGAGCAAAATTTTAAAAGGCATGTAATGTAATCAGCTGTCAGAGTGTTCAGCTTTTCCTTGTAAGACAATCCTGCCTGTCAAATAGAGAGAAAGTATTACAGCGGAAAGATATGCATGCCTGCATTCAAGCAGATGCTAAAGGTTCTCTCATAAGGAAGAAAGCAAAGAAAATGGAGGATCAGATCAAAAGAGAGAGCGTTGTACGTCCTAATTAGCAAAAAATTTCCTTTCCTAGATGCGCCTGGATACTGCACTAAATAAATTCCAAATGAAACGCCAAAGCCACTGAGAAAAGAACTGCTGCAGTTCAGCTTGGGGGCCTGACCATGAAGAACAAAGAGAAGGATGGGCTGAAAGTGAGGTTTCAGTGACATAAGGAACAGAGAGTAATTGTGAGCTTACAGGAAGTGTCGGGAGTGGCTCCACTCCTGTTCCAAATGTTGGGCAGAGACACAGATTGTCAGGAAGTCGGTAAAACTGTTTCATCGGGTTGAGTATAAATTGATGAAAAAGACATCTAGAAGCTAATTTTCTAAGATGATGATGAAGGTGCTCTCTTCAGAGTGCACCGATTGGGGTCTCAGGCTGAGGCCATCCATAAAACAAGGAAGAAAGATCACAGAAGATAAAGGAAATAAGAGAGTGGTTCCCAAGGTGTATCCTGAGGAAAGGCAGAAATCTGGCAGATTTCAGCCCAGAAGGTGTGAAGGAAGCCCCAGCAGGGTTTGTTGCTTTAGTAGGGACAAGGACATTTAAATCCGGAAATAGGACCTCCCAGTTACCCTTCACCTTGGCATCTGACTTGTTCATCTTCTATCCAAGTCCATGATATCCACATCTGTGGCCAATGTTGCACTCCCTGGTGAGTTCTGGTCTCTCTAGGAGTATTCAGCTGTGTTCTTGAGCAAGTGGGGTTCATCCTCCCCAAGTCCTCCTCCTGCAGGTTCTCATGGCTTCTGAGGGCAGCTACCACAGTGTTCATTGGCTATAAGAGCCAACTCTGCCCCAGGTCTAGTCATATTCTAAAGGTCATGGGTGCAACTTCAGTGTCATCAAATTCATGGGCAAAAGAAAAAACTGAAGGATTGAAGAACAAAGCTCTCAGGAAATTCTATCCTAAATAGAATTCAAGGGGATGAGGTATATCCAGGGAGCACTAAAGCAGCCATCTGATATTTAACAGACAGTGTGATGTAGCAGTCAAGTAAGCCTGTGTTCAAATCTTAGCCATTCTATGTACTACTTGTGAGAAAATTAAACTCTCAGAGCCTTCAATTTCTTTATCTCCAAAATAGTGATGGTCTCTGCTTCCTGTAATTTGCAGGCGAAAACATCGATAAAACATCTCTGCACAGTATCTGTAATTAATAAATGTGAATTTTTTATTTATTAAAGAAAATCTTAATCAAGGGCAATTTATTAGAAGAAAAAATCAGAAAGCGAGCTAGGGAATTTCTATCAGTGATCATAAAAGCAGCCAGGTATACTGCCTTAGTATTAGATTATAAAGTGCCATTTACCTCTATATTATTTATAAATACTGCTGTGTTTAGGGGGTTTTCCTGCTTGTCTTCATTTTTTATTCTATTTTCAGCCTATATCTCCAGTGTGCTATTTAAAGACTAATACAGATTGACCATCTAGGCTCATGACCAAAATTCCTCCCAGTATATGTATACAATTTATTCATACTTTCAGCCAATGGGTATTATTGAGCACCTACTATGTGCTAGATGCTATGGTAGGTAATGAGGACCCAATACTCAGAATGGTTCCTTCCTTCCTGGAAAGTGTATTTCAACAGGTGAAAGAAACAGAGATTTATGCTGTAATATAAATGAAGAAAAGTGCTATTTCACACCTTGAGAGCTCATTCACCTTATAAAACACTTCATCACCATATCACTGGCAAAAATGTTCCTGAAAGAAGGAAGGGAGAAGGAAGGGAGAGAGGGGAGGAAATGTGCCATTGAAAAATAACATAAATGTGGATATGCTAAGCCTCTGCCCCACACTACATTTGACAGCAATCCAAGTAGACTTCCCGTCCACCACAGGCTGCCATAGGATTAGTAAAGTACCTACAGGCAGTAGGAGTTTATTGAATAGCCTTGTTAATGATGACCTGGCGGTAAGAGTTTATTGAATAGCCTTGTTAATGATGACCTTCCTGGAAACTTTGCCAGAATCTCTGAGTGGGGTATTTTCTCCCCCTTTGAAGCAATCATGTTTTATCAGTTTTTCTACATAACAACCTATGGAAATGAGCCAACCATGAAAAAATGACTCCATTTACTTAGCTCTGAACTACAGATGGCCTGGTGAACAGTGAGCTAATGGAAAACTAACACACGCGTCCAGGTCAACAGCTGTTTCCACTGTAGCTGTGGCCTGCGAGACACAGGTGTACTTCATGGGCCCTGATGTAGACTGCCATCTGCTCAATGAATGTTTCTCATTTCCTTTAAATATGAAGATAGATGCTAAGAACTGGAAGTGTGAGTGAGTGTATGATGGATATCAACTTTGCTTCTTTTAGGCCTACGTGGTTGCAGAGACCTCCATTTTGATTCACATCATGAACAGGGGAATCTATAACTCAGCGCCTCAAGCTTTCTCGTTGATCTTCTCTGGGAGAAATAGGAATGATATGTGCTTTCTTTTGTCATTTTGCTTGAACATTTAATATTTACATACTCTCATAATTTCACGTTAAATCTCTCTGGAATCATAGTTGCACCAAGCAGTAGAAGCATTCAGGCTGGGCACTTACAATCCAGTCTCTTTACCATATCCCCAGTCTGAATACAGAGGCAACGCAGATAAAGCAACAGTGCTCTCAATTCCTAAGACTACCCTTTACTGTGAATCAGTGCCCCTTTCTCTATGAACTTCCGTATTCTGAGTGAACAGGCTGGGTACAGTTGTCAGGGTGAGATTTGAAGGACCAGTCTGGCCCTGGAGGGGTATTTGACAGCTCCACATTGCTCTCTTTAGTTTATGAGGGTCCATATTGCCTATGTTTGGGACCTTTGGCTGAAATTGCAAGATAATAAGAACAATTCCATTCAATGCCCTATTATACTTGTTTGCTTGTTTTTTATCTGTCTCACTTCCAGAAATCCCCAGCAGAGGCCATGTCTACTTCAGTCACTGGTTCATCCCCAGAGCCTCTAATAGTGCCTGGTACATATAAGATTTTGGTCCTGGTTCTACTACTGCCTAACATAGTCTGATCTTGAGCAAGTCATTTAACTTCTCTGGGCTCGAGTTTCCTCACTCACTATTTATTAGATTACTTTCATACAATAAACTATAAAAGATATTCAATGCCTCCTATAATCACTTCCCTATCACTAAGAAAAAGCTATTAATCCTTAGCCACTAGGATGCTCTTTTATTTAGTTTGAACTATATGAATTTGCATATAGTTGAATAGCAGAAATTTCATATGATTTAACCTATCCCATTACATAAATTTTTATTAAGCACATCCTACATGCAACACGTTGTTGTCAGATATTGGGGATACAGCAGTGAACAAAAAATAGATAAAGCCCTGCTTTCACTGACCTTACATTCTAATTGGAGAAGACAAAGAATAAACAAACAGATGAATATATAATGGGTCATGCAGTGAAGGGCACTAAGAAGGAAAATAAAGCAGAATAAAGAGACACAGAATCACTTGAGAGCAGGGGTACATACTGAAAAGAGGGAGATTGAGTGAAATTTACCTACTGAATGTTGAGACTCTCAGCTGTCTTCCCTTACTTGCTTCCAGTTCTCTGGCAGGGAGGTGATTAGACATCAGAAAGGCGATTAATGGAGACTGTTCTCTGAGGAATATGATTATCCCAAAAGAAAATATCTGAAGATACTAATATTGGGTGCTTATTAACAAAATGGCTCAACATTTCACCAATGTTGGAGTGAAACCACCCAGCCACACAGCTTCCAAAAGAGCTTGGTGGTGTCTAATACTTAAATTTAAACAGGCATCCAGGACTGACAGATGTTTGAGGATAGCTACTCATCTAAGGTCAGAAGACAAAGCCAACAAACAAAAATAATAACTTAGAAGAAACAAAAACTTCATAAGAAAAGGTCAAAAAATGTTGATGTGTTCAGATCGAGAAAAGAGGAAATGGATTCTTAACTGTTTAAAGACAAATTTGGAGAATAAAATAATTCTAAGAAATAAAAAATATATACTGGAAATAAAGGAAAAAACAGTGAGAGGACTGAATTAAAACCTCCCAGAAAATAACTAAAAAATATAGAAAATAGAGGAATGTAAACAAAGATGAAAAATCAAAAACAGAAAAAAATATATAGGTAAAAAAGACAACAATCCACAAGGTCAATATCCAAATAATGAAAGTTTTAAAATACAGAGAAGAGAATATTGGGGAGGAGGGGATGAAATCATCCCCTTGAATATCCTTGAATCCCCTCATAATTCAAGGAGTTACTGACAAATCATTGTGAAGTTTCAGAACCCTGGTCACAAAGAAAGGAGCACTTTCAAAAAAGGGGAGAAGACAGGTTTCACATAACAGCAATACTGGACTACAGGGAAAAAAATGGAGCAACACTTTCTAAATACTGGGAGAAATTCTTCCCAGCTTGAAATTTCATACCCAGGCAATTAAATGCAGGGGTAGAATAAAATTATTTTTAGACATGCAAGGTTTCAAAACATTACTTTGAAACTTTCTCAGAAAAGTAATACAATAGACACTCTATACAAAGGAGCAAACCAAGAAAGACTATGCAGGATCCAAGGAACAAGGGCTTGTTGAGAGAGGGAACAAGAATCCCAGGGTGATGGTGAAAAGAAATGCCAAGCTCACAGCTCTGCAGCAGGCTCTGCCATCACACTCCTGGCTAGAGGGCTCAGAAGACTCTGGGACAAAGAACTGAAAGTTTCTGAGATTTATACACAGGAGAGTGAATTTGAGAATAATTATATAGAAATGTAAGGAAATTTTTTAAAAGACAATAATTCCAGGGGAAAACAGAAAGGAATGGGAAAGAAAGAGACAAGATAATTAAAGAATATTATATGGTACAGCTGTGACTATGTTTATATAGTCATACTGCGAAGATGTTGGATATTAATACAATCATATTACATTATATGTGGATGAGGGGTATGACAGTAGGGGAGAGGATATAAAAGCATAATAGAGCTTCACCTTCCATAGTAGGAGGTCAATGTTTAATGGCTAAACCCAAGAATCAAGAATATATATAGGGCTTCCCTGGTGGCGCAGTGGTTGCGCGTCCGCCTGCCGATGCAGGGGAACCGGGTTCGCGCCCCGGTCTGGGGGGATCCCACATGCCGCGGAGCGGCTGGGCCCGTGAGCCATGGCCGCTGAGCCTGCGCGTCCGGAGCCTGTGCTCCGCAACGGGAGAGGCCATAACAGAGGGAGGCCCGCATACCACAGGAAAAAAAAAAAAAAAAAAAAGAATATATATATACACATATATAAAACCATATTATTCAAAGAAATGAAAGTACCATATTTCTTCAATTCTGAGACATTTTTTCACATTTCAGCATGTCCATAATCAGGATATGTGTCATGGCGTATCGCGGTGTAACTGGCAGCTTTTGTAGCATCATATAATCACAGGCACTGGTGACTGAATGAAATGTGGTCAATATCAAAAGAATCAGATAAAGGAGTTCAAGTGGCTGCCTCGGGCTTCCCTGGTGGCTCAGTGGTTGAGAGTCCGCCTGCCGATGAAGGGGACGCGGGTTCGTGCCCCGGTCCGGGAA
Organism: Physeter macrocephalus; assembly: GCF_002837175.3. Taxonomy (NCBI): domain Eukaryota; kingdom Metazoa; phylum Chordata; class Mammalia; order Artiodactyla; family Physeteridae; genus Physeter; species Physeter macrocephalus. Next base: position 95,607,384 of record NC_041221.1, on the reverse strand, counting down.
GATCCCACATGACGCGGAGCGGCTGGGCCCGTGAGTCATGGCCGCTGGGCCTGCGCGTCCGGAGCCTGTGCTCCGCAACGGGAGAGGCCCCAACAGTGAGAGGCCCGCGTACCGCAAAAAAAAAAAAAAAAAAAAGTGGCTGCCTCTGGGAAGCAGTAAATGGAGGCAGGGTGGAGGTAACGGACTGCTGTTTAAGTAACAAATTTTTGAAATTATTTGACTCTTTAAATTATATATATGTATACGTTATTTTAAAAAATAAATGTTAAAAAAATTCCTGTTGGCTGCTTTGGTGAGAAGTGTCTCTAAGAGGACAAGACTGGGAACAAGGAGATGAGTAGGGGCTCTTGCTTAGTCCAGAAGGGAACTGGTGATGGTTTGGACTAGACTGAGAACAAGGGAGATGGTGATAAGTAGTCAGATTCAGGATATGTAATTAAAATAAAGCAGACCAAATCTACCGATGCATTCAGTGTGAAAAAAAGAGGAGAGCCAAACGTAACTCCAAAGTTTTTGGCCAGAGCAGCTGGAGAAATGAAGTTTCAGTTTCCTGAGATGGGAAAGATTGCAGGGAAAGCAGGTTAAAGGAGGGAGAATATCAAGAGTGCAGCCAAGACACAGAAGTTTGGATGCCCGTTAGACACTTAAGTGGACGTGGCTAGCAGGCAGACTACATAAATCTGGAGCTCTGTTCTAGCTACACTGAAGATAAAATTTGGGTTTGTTTCTTCATTTTCCTACCTCCCCGCTTTAAACAGTATGGAAATTTTTGGCTTGCTTTTATAGATAGCAGTAAACTAAGCCGTAGTTTTTTGTTTATGCACTTAAACAGAAGTTTTTTTTTTTTTAAATCAATTGATATTTCCAAGTGTTTCCTTCTCTACAGCATTGTCAGCAAATGTATATCATGGCCAAGTAAGACTGCATACCTGTCCAGTAAACCTAAGCATTTTTTACTTACACTTTGGTTCTTTTAGGCAGAATTCATTCCATTCCAGGTATTGTGTTTAAAGGGATGCTGTAAACCCTGTTTGTGGAAGCAGATTCGTCCTGCTTGGAGAAGAATCTGAAACCTGGTCTCCTTATTGCACTGATGCCACATTTCTCAAGGAACCGCTGGAAACCCTTGAAAACAGCTGACTGGTCAATTACATTATGTCTAATTTCTTGGAGCTCCCTCCACACACATACATACCCTGCAAAGCAATTAAAGATAACTGTCGATACATTCAAGTCAGATGAAGCAACTCATGCTTACTTTCTTCAAAGAACACTGAAGTCAGGCCCTGATTTTATCACCTCATCAAACTTTTTGGGGGGATATAACTGACATGTACAACATTTTGATTTGATACATTCATATATGATTGTAGTCAATAATACCATACTATAAACTTCAGAGTTGCTAAGAGATTAGATCTTAAGTCTCACCACAAAAAAAGAAATAATTATGTGATATAATAGAGGTGTTACCTAATGCTATGGTGGTAATCATATTGCAATACATAAATGTATCTCATCAGACTTTTCAATTCACATTTCAATCTGAAGAACACTCTAAGAGACATAAAGAAATCCTTTCTAACCAAGAAAACATATATCAACCTGATAAAGTCTTCAGCAACTTGGAGAAAGTCTCTTTGGGGACTTTTCTTTAGTTCTAACTAGTTTTTGGCCGTCATACTTTGCCTACCTCATGGGTGGTAGGCAGATCTGATAGATTTCTCCAATATCCCAAGCATTGGATTGATCCTCTAAAATGTGACAAGCAGAGTGGGGTGACACCCACAGGCTAATCCTAGATGAGGAGTTAGAAAAACACCAAGCCAATAGGGGTTTTTTTGTCTCTGTAGTTAGAGGTATTTCTACTAGTTCACTTTTCTTTGATCCTTTTAGAAAATCTGGAGAACTTTCCATTTCTTTGTACATTTAGTATTTTTAAGTTCCAACTCCTCCACCTCCTTCCCTACCCCTAAGCACTTAAAACAAAATATTTGATCATTTTTACAGCAGTATATAGTTAAACATGAAAGAACATGTAGGTTATTTTCGCCAATTTGTAGTGACAGTTTAAAGACTATTTTCTAGCAATTTTTTCTTGTTACACCCACACTACCTTCCCCCCCCCAATGTTTCTTTCTTATAAAAATGACTCCAGATATATAATAGAGGTGTGCAGTAGAAATATACACTCTTTATCAGTCAAGTTAGTTTGATTATGTTGTGGTAACAAACAACTCCAAATCTCAGTGGCTTAAAGTTACAAAGGTCTATTTCTTACTCATAATACATTTCCCTTCTATGCTAGCTGGGGGCTCTGCTCCACATCACTTTGTCCTTACCCAGGGATCCAGCCAGAGAAGGAACCACTGGCTATAACTGCCAGTTGCCAAGGCAGAGGAGAAAGGCAGCACTGCAAAAATGTACCGGTTCTTAAACTTCCACCAGGAAAGGATATGTGTGTCACTGCCATTACATTTCTTTGACCAAAGCAAGTCATATGACCAAACCTAATTTCAAAGGGTGAGATAAGTGTAAAATTTTTGCAGATGGGGCACTGAATATTAGTAAACAGTTATGCAGCCTATTATACACACTCTGCTACCGAGTTACAATGCATCTGCTCTAATATCAAAATCCCTAGTAATAGAAGAAATTTCTGTTCATTTTGCCCAGATGTTTTTTAGAGAAACATCTAAATTCTGAGATTACAAGTCATGGTCTCAACCTCACTCTGTATGTTTGGCTAACAGCTAATGGTGTCAAATTTTGTAGATAAATACAGGTCATCATCTCATTAAATGTTTCAGACCACAGGGAAATGTGTAACATGGTTACCAAGTTTCTCCACTTATAATGAAGGTCTGCAATGTCACCAGGGGAGACCAAGAACCAATTTCAGACTGGAAGAATCAGTTCCAATTGCGATTGTGCAACGGTAATTATGCAATTGTTTTTCACCCTTCCTCCCTAATGTTGTGGATGTCAGGAAACGTGCTGTTCTTTTTAACACAGATTCTACACGGCACAGAAAGATATTTGGGTGCCTATGGAGGAGGATTTAGTTGAAGTGGGAGTAGTGAAAGAAACATAAATTCAGGAATCATGACCTTTCTAGTATAATTTGACAGATCAGGCAGTTTAGTCAGTTGCCAATCAAGTGTGGGTTGTATATCCACATTTTACTTCATCCCCATCTGTGATATTGTGACATAATAACAAATATTTTGCTCTTGGCTCTGGTTCCTAGCACAGCACTCCTAAAACCCTTGAAATTTCTTGAGTGGCAGGGATAACAGGAGCATCTTTTGTTATTCATGATAAGCCCCCTTCAACTATACCTGTGTTTATGCTAATGAGGTGACTCCAGGAGGATGGCTGCTGGGCGGTGATTAGAGAGTTGAAACTTCCAGCCCTACCCCGTGACCTCCAGGGAGAGGATCGTTTGAGTTAATCACGAATGACGAAGGTTTTGCTCAGTTATGCCTATGTAATGAAGCCTCCATAAAAATCCTGTGGGGCTCAGAGAACTTCTGAGTTGGTGAACACATGGAGGTACTAGGAGGGTGGTGCCCCTGGAGAGGACATGGAAGCTCCACTCCCTTTCCCCACACATTACCTTGTACATTTCTTGCATCTGGCTGTTCCTGAGTTGTATCATTTTATAATGAACTGGTTATATAGTAAATAAATTGTTTTCCTGAGTCCTGTGAGCAGTTCTAGCAAACTGTCAAACCTGAGGAGGGGGTCACAGAAACCTTCGATTTATAGCTGGTTAGTCAGAACACAGGTGACAACATGGACTTGTGATTAATGTCTGAAGTTGTGAGGGAGGGCAGCCTTTTGGGACTGAGCTCTTAACCTGTGGGGTCTAAGCTAACTCCAGATAGTGTTATAATTGAATCGTAGGACACCTAATTGGTGTCCAGGAAGTTGGAAAATTGGTTGGTGTGGGGAAAAAAACCACACATTTGGTGTGAGAAATGTGTGATTCATGTTAAATGAGGTGAAGATGCCAGGACAGCCTCATTAGAGTTCCAAGAAGAAGATCCAAAGGCCCCAGGATGTGGGCATGTTAAAATGGTTCTGTTATATATAATACCTGAGAACCCATCCAATGACGGAGGAGGAAAAAACCTAGGTCTGGTTCATAGCTGGGTCAGATTGATGTGTTGGTGCAAACTAAAAGTAGACTGAGGCTGGTCTCTCGCATACTGCATAACCCAGATATTACTGTCCTGATAGAGATTGGAACAGCCTCTTGGAGGGACAACTAAGGTTACAGCTTGGAGATGACACCCAGTGAGGTTGGGGTATTGCTTTCAGGATATAACATATACCTTATGCCAATGGTCATTATGTGTTCTTCTGCCTCCAATATGTAGAATGGATGAATCCAGGAGCCAGGGTAGAATTAGAGTCTACTCACCTCATTTCCAGTGACCACTTGTCACTTGGGAAATTTGTGCTTCTAGGGAACCAGACCTAAGACAGGCTTTGATTACCATCCCTATGGTGACAAATGCAAACTCTATCATATGACCCATAACTTTCTTATGAGCTCCAAATTTCAGTATATTAACTACCTATCTGCTTATGTCAAATTAGATACTGCAGAGTCACCTGAAACCTACTATATCCAGGACTGAACTTATCATCTCTCCCTTCCTGCAGGGTATCACTATAAGCAAATAGTGCTGGTTTCTACTCAGGTGCTCAAGCCTGAAATCTGGAGTCTTCTTTAAAATCTCTCATTCCTGGGCTTCCCTGGTAGTGCAGTGGTTGAGAGTCCGCCTGCCGATGCAGGGGACATGGGTTTGTGCCCCTGTCCGGGAAGATCCCACATGCCGCGGAGTGGCTGGGCCCGTGAGCCATGGCCGCTGAGCCTGCGCGTCCGGAGCCTGTGCTCCGCAACGGGAGAGGCCACAACAGTGAGAGGCCCGCATACCGCCAAAAAAAAAAGGAAGTGTGGAAAAGGAAAAACAATTTAAAAAAAAAAAGAAAGTCTGTTACGCATTAACCTTATCATTGTGAAAATAAAGGATATTTTAACTTATCCCTCTACCCGAGAGAAACGAGAACTTATGTTCACAGAAAAACCTGTATGTAACTGTTTACGATAGTTTTATTCACAATCACCCAAAACCAGAAACAACCCAAATGTCCTTCAACTGGTAAATTGATAAACAGACTAGCCAGCAATGATAACAGCTAAACAACAAATTACTGGTACATTCAACATGGATAAATATCAAATGCATTGTATTAAGTGAAAGAATACAGACTCAAAGCTTACATACCATGTAATTCCATTTATATAATGTCTGGAAAAGGCAAAACTATGAGGACAGCAAACAGAGCAGTAGTTGCCAAGGGTCCAGATGGACGGAGAGGTTGACTACAAAGATGAAGCAAAAAGGAACATTTTGGGGTGATAGAACCACCACCTCATTGTGGTGGTTTTAGACAACTCTATTCATTTGTTAAAACTCACAGAAATGTTCACCAAAAGGAGTGAATTTTACTGTATGTAATTTTTTTAACTATGGGGAAAATATAGCATGTCCCAAGACATACTGCAGCGTGCTCTTGCACTGAGTTAGGACTGGCAGTGAAAGGGCAGATCAAAGAACAATGATCATCCTAGGAATAAACCTACCTAAGGAGACAAAAACCCGTACTCTGAAAACTACAGGACACTGATGAAAGAAATTGAAGATGACACAAACAGATGGAAAGATATACCGTGTTCTTGGATTGAAAGAATCAATAGTGTTAAAATGACCATACTACCCAAGGCAATCTATAGAGTCAATGCAATGCCTATCAAATTACCAATGGCATTTTTCACAGAACTAGAACAAATAATTTAAAAATTTGTATGTGAACACAAAAGACCCCAAATAGCCAAACAATCTTGAGAAAGAACAGAGCTGGAGGTATCACACTCCCTGACTTCAGACTATATTACAAAGCTTGATTTGATTACCATACAGTAATCAAAACAATATGGTACTGGCACAAAAACAGACACATAGACCAATGGAACAGGATAGAAAGCCCAGCAATAAACACATGCACTTGTGGTCAATTAATCTATGACAAAGAAAGCAAGAATATACAGTGGAGAAAAGATAGTCTTTTCAATAAGTGGTAATGGGAAAACTGGACAACTGCATGTAAAAGAAAGAAATTAGAACATTCTCTAACACCATATACAAAAATAAACTCAAAATGGATCAAAGACCTAAATGTAAGACTGGATACTATAAAACTCCTAGAGGAAAACACAGGCAGAACACTCTTTGACATAAATCGCAGCAATATTTTTTTGAATCCATCTCCTGGAGTAATGGAAATAAATACAAAATTAAACAAATGGGACCTAATTAAACTTAAAAGCTTTTGCACAGCAAAGGAAACCATACTCAAAATGAAAGACAATCTACTGAATGGGAGAAAATATTTGCAAATGATGCGACCAACAAGGGATTAATTTCCAAAATATACAAACAGCTCACACAGCTCAATATCAAAAAAACATATCAAAAAAACAAACAACCCAGTCAAAAAAAATGGGCAGATATTTAAAATGGATAACCAAGAAGGAACTACTGTATAGCACAGGGAATTCTGCTCAATGTTATGTGGCAGCCTGGATGGGAGGGGAGCCTGGGGGGAGAACGGATACATGTATGTGTATGGCTAAGTCGCTATGCTGTGCACCTGAAATTATCACAACATTGTTAATCGACTATACTACAATATAAAATAAAACATTTTTAAAAAAATGGGCAGAAGACCTAAATAGACATTTCTCCAAAGAAGACATGCAAATGGCCAATAGGCACATGAAAAGATGCTCAACATCGCTAATTATTAGAGAAATGCAAGTCAAAACTACAGTAATGTATCATTTCACACTGGTCAGAATGGCCATCATCAAAAAGTCTAGAAATAATAAATGCTGGAGAGGGTGTGGAGGAAAGGGAACCCTCCTACACCATCGGTGGAATGTAAATTGGTGCATTCACTGTGGAGAACAGTCTGGAAGTTCCTTAAAAAACTAAAAATAGAGTTACCATATCATCCAGCAATCCCATTCCTGGACATATATGTGGAAAAGATGAAAACTCTAATTTGAAAAGATACATGCACCCCAATGTTTGTAGCAGCACTATTTATAATAGCCAAGACATGGAAGCAACCTAAGTGTCCACTGACAGATGAATGGATAAACAAGATGTGGTATATACATAAAATGGAATATTACTCAGCCATAGAGAGAATGCAGTAGTGCCATTTGCAGCAACATGGATGGACCTAGAGATTATCATACTAGTGAAGTAAATCAGACAGAGAAAGACAAATATCATATGATATCACTTATACATGAATCTAAAAAAAATAATACAAATGAATTTATTTACAAAACAGAAATAGACTTACAGAAATAGAAAACAAACTTACGGTTATGGAAGAGGAAGGGGGAGGGGATAAATTAGGAGTTTGAGATTAACAGCTGCACACTACTATATATAAAATAGATAATCAACAAGTATCTACTGTATAGCCCAGGGAACTATATTCAATATCTTGTAATAACTTATAATGGAAAAGAATCTGAAAAAGAATTTTATATATATATATATATATATATATAAAATACACACACACACACACATATAATTGAATCATTTTGCTATACTCCTGAAACTAACACAACATTGTAAATCAACTATACTTCAATTTAGAAAAAAAAAGAGTAACGATCATGAAACCCAATGCTAAGTCAAAAGCCCCAAATAAACCCAGAATCAACATACAGTCTCATTCATTCCATAGCCCTTTTTCCTGACAAATCGGCAACAATTAAATAGTGCAGTCTAGGAAATCACCCAAGACATTCATTAAGGAAGCATAGATTAAGGACTTTTCAGTTTACGAATCTTTTTTAGGGAAAGGGAAAGCAATATAAATCAAGAGGTCACTGAAGCTTGCTGAAACCATGGGGGCCAGTGAGACCGGGAAGATTCGCTGTTAGATATTTCCCACGGCAATAGCACATGGATTAAGTCTAAAAGGGAGCCATCAAAATTCTAAACTGGAAAAGAAAGTGATGTGCAAAATACAAATTGAATTTCATTTCCCTATCCAGCCTCACACACATAAGCACATCAAACCCCAGCAGAGCAGCAGAACTGAAGGCAAGCCCTCAACTCAGTCATCTGTGTTGAAATGCTGACCCCTTGTGTCTAGGAGACATTACATCATGTGATTCCACGCTTAACCACTTGATCTGATTTTTCAGCTGTTGGTGTTGTGATAATGAAAGAACCAATACAAACAAATCTCAAATATAATTCAGCCTGGGAAATTGTGCTTGACACAGAAAATGTGTGTCTGCTCTGCCTCTCACTTCAACGTACCTGCCATCCACTTTTCAGGTATTAGTCACTTATTCCATTCCTCCCAGGAAGAATACAGTCATCAAAAGCAAATTAAGGCAGCATATCCCCCCAAACCCCAACTAAAATAAATGAGGACATAAAGGAAAAGGATAGGGGCTTCCCTGGTGGCGCAGTGGTTGAGAGTCCGCCTACCGATGCAGGGGACACGGG
>NC_041221.1:95557950-95598622 GCF_002837175.3 Physeter macrocephalus | reverse complement strand
GAGGCCACAACAGTGAGAGGCCCGCGTACCGCAAAAAAAAAAAAAAAAAAAAAAAGGATAGTGTGTTTAATTTCTCATTAGGTCATAGTCCAATTGTTAGAATATTAACTCTGTCTGCTACCTGACTCTCATTCATTCTAATCTGAATTCTCTTCATGGCACATGAGCCACTGCTTTCTTTCGTAGTTAATACGTGATTTCCTTCTCACACCATTTGATTGATAATCTTGTTTGGCCTTGAAGGAGTAATAAGATTAATACTCAAAAAAGAGCTAACTATTAGCTAATGAGAAAAAATTCCTACTGGGAGAAATTTTCAAATGCTACATTTATTTATATATTCAACACATTTTAGTACTAACTATATGCCAGGCTATACAAGAATAACCCTCTATTCCCTCCCCATCCCAACACCCCCTTCCCTCCAATACAACTGCCTCACCAACAGAAACTGCCTATGTGAATCTTCTTTATTGCTTTAAGGCTTGTTGTACCATCCTTTAATATTGTCCTTGGTTGGTCTCCCAATCCACCTAAAATGTGGGTCTGTCTTAAAGTTACCACCCTGACAAAGGCAGGGCTATTCTATCAAGTTCACAAGGGTACATTTAAAATGATATACACATAGGAGTTTCAATCCAAGTCCTTCAGTCATCAATTCATTCAGCACATATGTATTGAGCATGGGTTTATCTAGGTGCTGGGATGACAGTTTGATCAAATCTAAAGCATCATCACTTATACATCACACCACTGTGTTCAGTGTTTTCTGAACCACTAAGAAAAGTAATGTCAGTTAAACTGTGCTGCAATGCCTAAAATGATCATCATGTAGTCTCAGGGATTTGGCAATTTCTTCTGCTTCCAACTGCAATGATTTCCAAGTTATGGACATACTTTTGTGTGTATCTTGGTAGCAAAATGAAACTCAGCTTTATCTGTGTATGTAGCCTCTTTGTGTAGGCCCTGTAAAGCCCAGTTGTTGCTTTAAAAGGAAATGTGGAAAAGGGGAAAAAAGCATGTAATGTATTAACATCATTATTTTGAAACTAAAAAATGTTTTAACTCCCTGTACTCCAAAACTGTAGAAAGGACCTAATTCAGACTATAGAACAGAACTTTAAACTGAAAACATTTAGCTTCATTTTTTAAAAAATGAATATATTGTCCTTACTTTCTCATTTTGCCATGGATAAAGAATTGATTCTGGCCAGGTGCCAGTACTGTGAGGTCCATTTGGAGAGCTGCCATCTAGAGCTGAGGTCTTCACATTTTTTTGCCTATATATTTCCCTAAAGGAATTTTTTAAATCTATGTATGCCTTACTTTTAAGGTGAGAGTAACATTTTCACCATCCTTTAAATGGCTGTGTTATAAATGTTAGTATTTTAAGATAAAACTATAATATCATAGCTCTTTTTAAAAATACAGAATTGCTATCATTCCCCTAGTGACAAAATATTTGCTTCAATACCAACTGTAAGCCCCATTGCCCTGTTCCCACACTTTTCTTCATACACAATAACTTTTTGTTTTAGTGCTCAATCACAGTATCATAATTTTAAAAACATTTTAAACGGCAATGAAATCCACTCATGCAGTACCAAAAACGCAGAAATGACAACTCGAACAACTACGACCCGATTTGCAGCATGACCAACAATGCCTGTGAAACACATGCCAATTTCAGAGATGTAAAAATGTGGGAAATGTGCACCTTAGGACTGAGGAACTATGGCCGCGTGACCTCTGAGAGGGAGACGTGTGAGCAGCTATGAGGGAAGAGCTGATCTATTCTAGCTTGAGAGAGAGAATTAAATTCAGTCTTATTTATAAGATTAGCTGCCTCTCCATTTTAGAATTAGGATCCAGCCCTTAAGGAATGTCGCCACATACCTCAGACTTGGGCCAGGCTTGAAGGCAGGCAGGCTGGAGATGCCGGGCCTTAGCGCGTCTCCTCTAGGTAGTGGTTCTCCAAGTGCGATTCCCAGACGAGCAGCCTCAGCCTCCCCTGCGCGTTCGTTCCAGGTGTAGTTTCTCACGTCCCAACACAGGCCTGCTGAATCAGAAGATTTGGGGGTGGGCCCAGCACGCAGTATTTTAACAAGCCCTCCAGGTGACTTGCATGCAAGCTAAAGTTCGAGAACCACTGCCTCAGGGAAAAGATAAAAAGGCAAATTAAGTTATTCTCTTTATTTCCTTTCTGTTATCCCATTTCTTTATAAAGTCTTATGTAAATGTCCAGTCTCTTCTCAGGTGTCCTCAGGGGAAGGAAAGAAGGAAGGAAGGCTGTGTGTCCTACTTAAGCCAGAATGTCCAGGAGGACTCACCTGGAGGCCATCGTGGTGGCAGCAGCAACAGTTAGAATCCCCAAGAGGAAGAAGTCGTTTTGGAGAACAAGAGCCGGAGGTTCAGCTTGGTCTCACTTGGAGAGCTGTACACCGCCCCCCCCCCAGCTGTTAAACTTATGGGGTTTGATTGGTTTTACCGAGGTATTGTTTTCTAAGGTGAAGGTGATTTGGGGTTGGGGGAAGGTAGTAACACCACTCAGTCACATTGTGAGAAATTTCTTCCCTTTTCAGTTTTCCTACACTCCTCACTATGTTTAGAGAAAGTCTCCATTTAGTGTCTTTAACTCTTTACAAAAAAAGGAGAGAAACCAACAGAGAGAAATCCCTAGGTTCAGTGCCTTGGCAGGCTCTAGTTTCTAGCTGGAAGTCAATAATATTTTCTTGTTTTCACCATTATTTCCTTTCATGGTTGCCATCTATTGTGGCAGGGAATTCTGGTTTTTCATCTGAAGTCATTATCTAAAAGTTCCATTTAAAGAAAGTTTATTTAAGTGAAAGATGCATCATTTTAAAGAAAAACATTAAGAAAGTTATAGTAGAGGTAGTTTGAGGATATGGTATGTAAATGAAACCACTATATTAGGGAAGACTGTGGGTTGTTACCCTGGCACTTACACTAATGAGAACTCAAATTCAGCTCCTCTCGTCAAAGCAAAAGTTGTTATCCCTAATTCAACCTTCAGGCTGGCTTTCAGAAGAGCATACACATACACTACCTTGAACCTTACTCAATCAGTTATAACAGTTGATTTTTAAAAAACCAAAACAACAAAAACAAATGAAACAAAACAGAGAGACAAAAAGAAAGACATCCTACAAAAGGAGATTGTAACCAAGATTTTTTAGGATAACATTTTTATGATAAAAACTTGAATTACATTTATGGTAAAGTATCCTTTCCAATGACAAGGGGACAAATAAGACACAGCTCTTCATTACTAGTGACAATTGAAATGCAAATAATTCCCTCTGAGAATCATGATAATTTACATGCTGTGAATAAATTATCCTTTTGTATATAATCATTTAGGCATTTGGGTTTAACGAAATACAGTTTTATTAATCCTAGAGTCAGAATTTCTCTACTATACTATTTTAATTTTTTTCCATGTAAATACATCTCAAGTATACTCACTAATGCTTCTTTCAGCATATGTGGTGATGGTAGCTTTTAGATATAAATTACTGGCTACTCAGTTAATTTCCATTATCATTCTGAATAAGGTTCAGCATATAGAGTTATAGCTGTAATGTAAGTTAATTTCTAATTAGAAAATCTTCACAGCATTTACTTTGTAGAGCTTGGACCAAATCTGACATGCTTATTGGTTTGGAAGATGTGGAAGTTTCTTGTAAAATAAAGTAAGTGATAAGAAAAGGAGATAGTAACATCCTCCTTTGAAGGGTGAATGCTTCAAGGAGGGCAGAGCTTACGCAACGAGAACTCTCCTGGCAACCAAAGAGGCTTTGACTGGATTCTACTCTTTGACCATTTCTCCTTCTGTGATTCAATAGCCACCCGGGTAAATACACATGCCATGAATGTTACTGGATTTCAGAACCTATTAGGAGCCAACAAGCTGATTGAATCCTTACCAACAACCCACATTCAAGAAATTCAGAGCCAGGACTGAGTTACTAACTCATTAAAAATTAGTAACTCAGTCCTAACTGAGTTACTAACTCATTAAAAATTAGCAGAAATAAAAATTGAACCAGACTAGTGCAACTTGGAAAAAAATGAAAGACATGTTAACCACCACGGAGAGTTGAGGGTAGAAGGAGCCCGCTGCTTTCAGCATCAAGCTCCTTCTACAAAAAGACCTGAGCTGAAAGTGGACTGTTTGCCAGAGGATGCTAGAGACAAAGCCCAGCTCCTGCAGAAAATGTTCCAGATCCAGGGAAGACAACAGCACAAATTAGATAATATTGTGTCCTTGTTTAATTGCTGCCATTATGTGTTGCAAAATATAACCTTGAGGCAAACAGCAAAGACATCGCTTGGCTGAATTTCCCTCTTTCTCTTCATACTGACTGCTCACAAAGTCTTGCCCAGTCGACTTTTCCATTTCACAACTGATTGCCATAACATCTTTCTGTGATGCTTTCCTGGTTGACAGGCCATGAGTTTGGGCAACAATTAAAGTGTCTGGGGCATGAAGGTAGGATCCCACCGTGCAGAGCTCAAGGCATTTTTGTCCCTTTCCACCTGCAGCCTCTCCACCCAGTCACCATCAGAAACCTGCAGGAAATTCCCAGAGGTCACCTGCTCCCTGCACCTGCAAATCAATCACAGAAGAGTCTCGTCCTGAGCAGGACCCACCTCCCCTCTCCTCCAAAGACAAGGACTGATGTGACTCCACGTGCATTGTACCAGTGTAACTGTATTATTTGTCTACATGCCTGTGAATTCAGGGTCTGTGTCAAGTGTCCTTGTCACTTTAAACTCTGGGGTTTGCCCAGATATAGCTGTGTTTCTTGATGAAACAAATCTACATCTCTCTTTTTGGGGGTTTTCCCCAGCTCACTGTGTGGTTTTTAGGCTCATCACTTAACTCATTCACTCTTTCATTTCCCTTTTATAGTGTACAATGTCATGACCAAGAATTAGTGATAGTAATACCTTGAATTTAAAATGGGCCCTCCTTCCGGGAGACTTAAAATACTTCATGAAGACTACCTGGTATCCTTCCCAAAACCCCAGTGAGGAAGGTTTTGTTATTCATACTGCTTTTACATTTTGGTTCCATGTTACAGATACAAATACCAAGCCCCCAGGCTGTTTGAATGATTTTCTTGGGATCATATGCTATTAACCTCACTTGGTACTATGTCATCAAAAGCCTCTGATTGTGCTTTTCTGGTATATACTATTCAGATCAAGTCGTACAGCGAAAAGTATTTAGCATTGGTATCTGGCAATAGTCAAAAACGTTAAAAATCACCATTAAAGCCAGAAGCTGGCCCCTCGCTCTTTAGGCAAGAATTAGGAAAGATGCTTTGTTACTTTCTTGCTCAAGTAATAGTTTTCATTTCCCAGTGAAGTGCATGTGCTACTGCTGCTTCGGAAACTTAGCAGAGGGCCCGTGGGCAAGCGCGTGCCAGGCAGTCTGAGCAGCTTCCACAGCCACATCACACGCAAAACCAGAGCCAGGCTAGTACACACACCAAGACAGAAACACAGAAACACAAGTGGCCTTGCCAGGGTCCAAAGGTCTGCGCAAGAACACCAGGAGCCAAGTCTCTAGAGCACAAACAGCCAAGCAGAAGTTCTCCCAGGAACAGGATGTTCTGCTACATTTCCAATTACCATGGCCTCTGGGCGGGGCATCCGCTGCTCACCACGCACCCTCCTTCCAGGAAGAGTGACAGGATCTCCCTCGGGAGAGCAGCAAGACCATCCACCAAATCACGTTCCTACATATTGAAAATTCAGTCTCTTTAGGCTGACTCTCAGAGCAGCTTGCTTTGAGGGAGAAGCGATATGAACCACTTTTCCTCCTCCCGACTCAGCATTCAATACTTTTCATTATCTCAATATACTGTTAGGTCTTGTGAGTTACCTATACTATGACTACACCCCGTCAAATTTAAAGTTCTATTCATAGGATAAATCAGGATTATGAAGAAAGAAGAAAGGGAAGAGGAGACTGATAAGTAAAGTAAAGCATGACAAGGGCAGAGACAATTGCATACGGTGATTGTCATAAATCCGAGAACGATGTAACAGCAAGTGAAGATTCTTACCTTAACAATATTTGTAACTGAACTTTGAAATGCATTTGAAATATGAGAGGAGGATAAAATTCGGTCCTTGTTTTTTGGTTTTTGTTTGTTTGTTTTGGCATTTTCAGTCTAACACGTGAAAGATGATGCTGAGAATTTCTTAATGATTGTGGTCTAGCAAACAGTTGTGCCACAACTTTCAGGAATAAAACTATGGACACTGTTAGTAAAGTCTGTTCACTCTCTTCATTTCTCCATTCAAGACTTACTTCCCAGCTGTACCTCCAGCAAGGAATTCTGAATAGATTAGGCCAAGGTCCCCAAAAGATTTTTAAAGGGTTCCTTAGCTATGGAATCTTAAGAGATAATTTTAAGTAATAATGTCTGTATGTGTTCAAAATGTTTGGGATACTCTCTTAGGTACATTTCTCTGATAATGTCCACAGGACTTTGACAAATTACAGACAGTAAAACTGATAAATAGAGGTCAAGTTATGAGTTTGATGTGAGAAATCAGGTCCAAAGACATCTAGACATGTAACTGAAGAAAAGGTTCCATCCACTTGGGCTGCTGGTCTCCTATCACAGCAGGCCAGCTTTGACCTTGGTAGCATCTTTCATCCAAGGAGGCAGATGCCAAAGGGAGCGTTAACATGACACAGCGCGGGAGCAGCATTATAAGCATGGTATACAGATGTGGCTCCCTGCATTACAGAAGATTCACCTGGTGCCCCCAGACTTCCCCAAGCATAAGTGGACTCACAGGAACACAGACCTCTTGTCTCCCAGCTACTGTGTTCTGGACTTTGTGGCCTCTTCCTCCCAATCTGACTATGAACATAAATGGTGTTTTAATCATTTTGCCCTTTCTCTAGCATTCAAAGAAATTCTCAGGAGTCAATTGTCATTGTAAGATAATAAATATAATTTTACCTATCATCAGTCATCATTACACAGTATATAGCGATCATAGTTGGCTCAAATCATTAAATGAAAGACTTCCTTTTTTCTTCTCTTGGTTGAACATAGAGGAGGGGGAATCAGGCTAAAGGAGGTTTATACCAGCTTACTGGCAAATTAAAGTGTGTGTGTGTGTGTGTGTGTGTGTGTGTGTGTGTGTGTGTCTGTGGCAGTATGACTCACTTCTGCTTCCATATTGTAATAGACTCTTGGAAACCTCAGAGTAAGTTTTACATTTGTTTTAGCTCAGTTTCATTTTCCGGTTTTAATGGGATCAGGGTTAAACTCATTCATTTAAATGGAAACCCTGAATATTTTCCAAATTTTTTTTCAAATATTTTTCATTTAACTTTCTAAAGATCAAAGGTAAACACAAAACCTCTGCAAAACAGCTCTTAGCCTAGTGTCTTGCATACACTTAGTATATAATAAGTATTTACTGATGTTTCTGTTCCCAGTTTTATTGCCAAAATATACTTTCAGATGACTCACAGTTTTCTGGATGGGGTCTTGCACCCCTTGATTAACAGATGAGAGATCTAAGTTCGCAGACATTAGTGGAACAACTTGAACTAGAACTTGAGTCCTCTAACTCCAAATCAAGTGCACTTTGAGGTACATCATGTGCTTTCTCCCCAAACGCTATTATGGAAATAAATAAAAAATTTTTGAATCAGAATCATACCTGGGAAAGCACATTTTGGACGAATAGCAGTAATAGTAAAGGTCTTGCTATGAAATTTGTTTCTCACGAGAAACTGCAGAATGCTTTAAAAGTGCAGATGTGATATGCTCTGTCCCTGAAAGCCACCTCTAGAGGGCAGCGCACTCTTCGTAACAAATAGAGTTTCGCGGGTTTGGAAGAACAACCTAGAGTGAAAACCGAACATGTTTGACGTACTTATTAACAACTTTAAATTAAGCAGGACACACAAATATCTCAAGCCCAATACCCTTTCTGTCTGTGTGGGGGGAGAAAGGGGCTGAAATGAGGTGGTAGCTATGAGCCTTTTCTCTTCTTTCCTCCGTCCCCAAGCACAGAGGCTCTAATATTTAATAGCAAATGAACTTGAAACTTCCCTTATAATACCAACCTGACAGTATAAAGTAAGACATTTAATTTTAAAGCAGAAACAAGGAACAGAGGGAGAATAAGATGTGTACAAGGAAATACTGCCAGTTGAATGTTGCTGGAATCCAAGTGGTAGGAGCCAAGGACTGAGAATTAGGCAAGAGACAGCCACAGAGGGCCATGCATGCCAGGAAAGGAAGCTGAACTTGCTCATGTAGATTCCAGGAAGCCATGGAATGGCTTAGCGGAGAGGGACAGGGTCAGTTTTGTGTTTTGTGTGGATCATTCGGGTAGCTCTGGAAAGAGCTCAACTGAGGGGAGCAAGTCTGGAAACCAGGAAGCCAGTTAGGAGGCTCTATCAGTCCAGGAAGAGAAGATGCTTTTGACAATGGTAGCAGTGATGGCAGGGAAGAGGATGGATTTGAGGAATCCGTGGGAGGGGAAACCGTCAGAATGTAATGATCAGTTGGATGAAGAGGGTGAGGAAGAGAGAAAAGTCAAGGCTGTTATTTTATAACTTTGATCACTGGGTAAAGAGAAGGTGACACAACAAACAGAGAGAGACTGAGTTTGGAGGGAAGTGCTACTTAGTTTTTGAGGAATCAAATCTGAAATATCTGATGAATATCCAAGTGAAGGTACCTAGCAGGTAATGGAATTGGTGAGTCTGAAGCTTAGGGAAGAAATCTGAGTAGGAGATCGAATTAGAGAGTCATTAGCATACAGGTGGTAGTTGAACTCCTGAGAGTAGATAAATTCACCCAAGAAGAGTATCTATAATGAGAAGCAGTGAGCTGAAAACAGACACCTGGAGAACACAAGTATGTGACTGGTGGGTAGAGAGGGAGGAGCCCACGGTTAAGAAGGAATAGAAATGAATGAGACAAACTGGGAAATACACTATTACTTTGGGGGGCAGGAGTGCACGTGATCCACATTGCCAAATGCCCCAGAAATGTACAGCAAAACAAAGATTGGAAAACGTCCATTAGATTTTGTAATCAGACGGATACTGGTGGCCATAACAAGAGCACAGCCAGATTGCAGGGGGGTGCAGGGTGAATGAATGGTATACCGAGTGGTCACATTGAGTGCAGGTTACTCTTTTAAGAAGTTTGGATAAGAGAGAAGAGGACATGGGACATTTCCCAGGGAATATGAAGCCAAAGATAGATTTCTTTTTTAATGAATGGGAGGGAAACTAATAAGCTTATAGTCTGAAGGCAACACACACCTGCAAGAGGAAAAGATGAAGTTTCAAGAGGGAGGATGGCTTTGGAGCCTAATCTTGGCAAGTCTAACTGAGTGGGCCCAGAATGAAAGGGGGTACCACATCTTATGAAACTAGAGAAAGATCATGAGGGGTGTGAGTGCAGCTCAGTTTCTGGGTGTGGAGGATGCAGAGATTGAGGGAATTCATGCTCAGCTGCTTCCGTAGCAGGAAAATCTATTGAGATATCACGTTTGATACTGCTCTTATTATTTTAGTAATTTCTAACGAATGAACAAGTCAGCCTTTGTGCTGCGTTTCCAGGTCCTGCCTCAAAGCACTGGAGTGACCTTTATGCCTCTGGGGCTGAAAGCAAGTTTCTGGGATACCAGAATGGCAACTCCCTCCCAGCCTTTTCTTTAAAGTGTCTCTTTAATTGGGATTCTCCAAATGGTCATTAAACTGCCTACCATATGACTGGGTTCATACCTGAGGTAAGAGAAGATAGAGCTGGTGCTGAAGTTGAAGAAGGTAAGTGTGAGACCCTGGAGGTGACTTCCCTGGAATGGAGAAAGGGGCCAGGGGTAGCAAGTTGTGCATATGGCTGAAAGCCAGGTAGTTCCTTAAAGCTGTTCCTTTAAGATGGCAGGCTCTCTGAAGAGGTGGCATATAGTTGTGAGGGGTCCTGAATTCCCCAGTCATGAGAACCTGGCCACCTTGCCTGAGTTGGGCAGGGGTGGAGCGAGGTGGGTGGGCTTGGGGAACGGAAGCTCCAGCCTTGCAATGGACCATTCTGGCCCAGATAATAAACAGTAAGCAGTGACCATGATAGGCTGGAGAAGGAAGATCTCTCTCCAAATTTTCTGGGCTGAGCAGTCCTCCAGGGATGCCTGACAGCCCCTAGAGGGAAGGAGCTCCAATCATGACTGCTACTGAGAGTCGCCACTCTTGGGGGAGAATTTTGAACTTGAATTTTTTTAAAAAGTGTAATATGACAATTCTTGCACCTGAGTATCAGAGAGAAACTTCATCCCCAATACACCACTATTTTCTTGACAAAACAGATAGAAAGTATGCTAAAAGTGAGGAGACTATGGAATGGATGTTGAATTGGGAGTCTGAGACACATAAAATCATTTTTAAAATATAGGAGTCTTTAGACTTGTGGAATCAAAGAATGTTGATATTGAAAGACACCTGCTCAACTCTCTAGTCTAGGCTCTGCTACATCTCTTGCATACATATATTTTACAGATGAGAATAAACAGAACTCAGGCTAAGGGTTGTATCTAAGGCCACACAGCATTGCAGTGCTTCAGCCTATTTACTCTCATTCATTCTGTCCTCAGTTAGAGCAGCTGCCCTTTCCAGCACCCACCTCGGGTGACCACTGTGCTGTGTGCACCCTCTCACCCACCACTGTTCCACCACACGGAGGCTGTCCTGACGTCACGTCTCACCAAGAAAGGTGACAGCAGCTTGGGCTGTCCAGCTTCCTTCCCACGGCTGCCCTCCAGCAGCAGGACAAAGGCACCTCAGCTTTGGACCTAGTTTCTGGCCTCACCTGACAGCAGGAGGCCACCCTGGCCAGCACCAGCCTCTGCCGGTCTCAGCTGCCTGCTGCGCAGAACGGTAGGGAGGGGACTGCAGCATCACCGCGCTGAGAAGGCCCTCAGGTTCCCGTTCCTTTCACCTCCCTCCCTCGCACAGGAGGGCACTGAGGCCTCTGAGCAGCGCTGGGGCTTGACCACACACCTAGGGAGTATAAATCAACAGGAAAAGCCTGCTCATTCTGGTTTTTCTTTTTCCAAGCTCCTTTTCCAAACACACAGCTCCTCAACTGACTGTGCAGAGAACAGAAAAAGCCGCCCTGTGTTAACATCCCTACCAAGAACACACTGTCCAGGTCACTCTAACTCAGGCACACGCTGAGTCCCGGAAGTGCTGACAGAGGCAGAGGAGCCCTGCACTCCTGCCTCAAGTTAACTGGGTCACACTCCATGCTGAGAAAGGATGAGGGGAAAGCAGCACTCTGCACTTCGCTGATGGGATATTAATGGAGTCAAGGAATGGCAAGGAGAGAAGCTATAAAAAGACTAGGGCTTTCCCTATAAAATTAGCACCCCAAGCCCCGTGTCCTGCAGGAGAGAAAGGCCAAACAACAAGGACCAAAGCAGAAACCTACACTGTGAGTGCTGGTGGCCAAAAGGAAACCACGCGGCTCGGCTGAAGCCCAAGGCACAGATGGGGCCCAAGCCTGGAGACCAAGCTAGGTGGGGAGGGAGAAAGGCTGGGCAGGGCCAGCAAAGACCCATGTCAGGTTGCTGTGTGAGCCAGACAGATTTTTTTTTTATTACTCTCTCCCTGATTTGCAGCTGGAAATAAAACCACTCCAACACTGTCATCCCTAGAGTTCCCTGCCATTGCTCCATCCCCAAGCTGGGACCTACACCTCAGTTTCTAGGATCTCCAAGACCAGGGTATCTCAAGGGAGAGCAAGCATGCTCTGTACACAAAATGATTTTAAGGGTACACAATGATTTTTACTTTAATAGTCATATGTCTACCCTTGCAGTCACCCATTAGTTATAATAAGCAATAATAAATTTTCTGTTTATGAGGGGAAAATTTACTCAAAAAAAAAAGGTCTGAGTCAACTTAGAGAAAATTATCCTGACAAAAATAATGAAGGTGTTATACAACAGCCCCAAATCTGGGAAACACTGCCCAGGATCTTCCCAAACAAGGAGCAACATTAGCTGCAGTCAGCTGTGTCTCTCTGTAAGAGTGACAGAGAAATGCAAGGTTTGAAGCAGCATATTATAATAAATGGCATGAATTCTCCTACTCTGTGTGGATACCCTGGAGGTTTGTTTTTGTTTTGATTTGTTTGTTTGTGGGGGGCTCTTTATTGATCTCTTGTTTCAACTTTCCACATAGGAATATTTTATTTTCCCATATTACAGTTGGGAGACTCTGGGGCCTCCTTTATCCCAAATCACTTACAGAGCCAGTGACAGGAGAGCCATGAAGGGCTTCTAGTTCCAAACAAAGGCCTCCTTCAAAAGAAATAGCAAAGTATGAGGAGTAACCGTTCCATCTTCTTCCAATGATATGTTGAATGCCAAATAGGAAGGCCACATTAATTTTCACATGTGATATAAGACAAACGTTGGCTCATGAATGGTTATACCCCCATCTTTCCTTGTCATCTCTTCATCATTTAAGGATGTAAAAGCAAAACCAGTTAGATGAGGATTTAATCCATAGTAACCTCTGCATTGAAAAGCCTTCCAAATCAGTGACATTTCTGTCAACCTACCCACCAGGTGGAGATAGTAACTTGGTTCAGTGCCAGGATAAAGTTGAAATTTAGTAAATATTGAATGTTGTCAATGAAGTGATTTCCTTAAACTCTGACCTTTGTTTCAGCTAGTTTCTTTCAGAAGAAGATAAATAAAAGCAAGAAGAATTAGAATCATTTTAGTGCTGGTGAATATATAGAAATAAGGAGGCGCTTCCCTGGTGGCGCAGTGGTTGAGAGTCCACCTTCCGATGCAGGCGGGCTCGTGCCCCGGTCCGGGAAAATCCCACATGCCGCGGAGCGGCTGGGCCCGTGAGCCATGGCTGCTGGGCCTGAGCGTCTGGATCCTGAGCTCCGCAACGGGAGAGGCCGCGGCAGTGAGAGGTCCGCGTACCGCAAAAAAAAAAAAAAAAAAAAGAAAAAAAGAAAAAAGAAATAAGGAGAATAAGCAACAGTAGAGCACAAGTTGATTGATCCAGTTGAAAAATAAAAACATGAATGATTTGATACTTTGGCTAAAAGAACTGAAATTTTTTCAACAAATTGACCAAGTTCATTAATGCTTTTGGTGTAGTCTCTGCCTGTAACTTCCTGGTTTAGAAGTGGGAGATCCCACAAAACTCTCCTTCTGTCAAATTTTCCTACCTCCTCCTACAGTTTGGTTTTATGAGGTTCTGCGTGTAAGGAAGGGAAGGAGAATTAGACATATAACCTGACACTCAAAGAAAGAGAAGAGAACGAGAAGTGGAGAAAGTAGAACTGAGTTCGAGTCTCTCTCCAATTTATGACTGAAAGTCTTCTATTCTGGGGAAAGTCACTGCATCTGCCTGGTGCTCAGTTTTCCGACATGTAAATACAGTGGTAGGACTCCTAAGTCATGGATTCTTAGCCTGGAGTCCATAGATTATGTAAGAGCAACGCTGGAGTGAATATATAATTTCACTTTTCTGGGTAGAGAATCCATAATTTTTATCTGGATAAAAACGGTTGTTAACAACCATTGTCCTAGATGACTTTTATGGTCACTTCTGGATCTTGTATTTTATTACTGCAATAGGCAGAGAATCAGAGGAAGCAGTAAACAGGCATGGATCAGAGTGACAGAAGACAGGCACAGAAGTTATTGTTTTCCTTATTCTGCTACCAATGCTGAGCACCTAGGGGTTGTTCATCTTTTGCCAAAGTCACTCCAGGGTCCACATACCCATAAATAATGGGCTATCTCCTCGAAAGAAGGGAATCCTGTGTGCAGAATACAAAGTGTACTACGTTTTATGTCATTAATTCATAAAAGAATTTTTGGACATTCAGAAACTAGATTTGCACAATTCCTATCATATATTATTTCCATTGGCTATGACTGAAAGGAAAATCCTTCATGACACTATCAAATGAAGCTTCAGAATGACTGAAGCCATATGCTGATGGCTAGAGGCTTCTTACAAACATACTTTTGATCACCTTCTAAAAATACAGAGGCCAATAATCTGAATGGGAATTGGGGAGGACAGCAGTGAGAAGAAGCAATAATAAAATAATGAGCTATCAAAAAGATATAGTAATTAAAAACCCAAAACTGGCACATTTGTCTAAAAAGTGAAGCCCCTTGGAGACGCTACCACATTCACTCTGTACTTAATAAGCTAAGTGGAGAGACAAGCTGGCACTATCCCTCCCCTCCACTTGCTTGTTGGCACAGAGATGAGACAGGGAGGAGGCCCGCAGAAGTGCCTCGTTTGTGTCCACCTCTGAAGGCTAGGCTATCTCTTACCAGACATAGGGAGAAAAGGTGTCTTAGGTTAAACCATATAAACTACTATCTTGGAAAATAAAAGCTGATCAAATACTGGCAATGTCATATGATTCAACCTAGTATACAGAATACCACCAAAGCAGGATATTCTAGCCAATTTGGCATTAACAAGGTGTTCCTGACTCATCCTTCACTGGCAGAAATAATTAAGACTCTGGAGAAAAAGACAAGAGATGGTTAATTCACTGTGAAATCAAGTTGGTCCATTCTTAATGATCATAACAATGTTTTAAAAAGAAAGAAATGTTCAAATTTGAAGACATCTCTTAAGCCAACCCAGAAACAGAGTTAACATGTCTCACAGTATTCAATTCAACAAATCTCCTTGCAGAGCCTATTGTGTACAAAGCACAGGTTGTTGGATTACAAACACTTGCAGGATTTCTTGGGATTAATCTTAAAGGAAGGGAGAAATTCTTCCATGAGTGGGGAATAGCTAACACCTCAGGAGTTATTTGCTAACAAAGAAAGCCTTCTGAATTATCACCATCATCTCTGAAATTGTTCTATTTTTTAAAAAATAATCTTTTGTGCATATAATCACGGTATTCAACAGTCTGGATACACCATAATTTAACCAATTCCCAACTGCTGTATATTTAGGTTATTTCTAATCTTCTTATATTATTAATTTTTCTAGAATTAATACTTTTCAATATTAATTGAATGGCATAAGGCTATTTTATGCCAAGGAAGTTTGACAGCTACTAGAGTTTAAATGTTAAAGTTTAAAAACTTTCCTATGAGTTTAGGAAATGGATGGAGGAAGCATTCAGCTGGGCTGCTCAGCCTCTCACAAGGATGGAGTCTAGTAGTTCCTCTCTAGTGAATCTCATCCAGGGGTGTGAGACTAAGGAAGGTCCTCATCCCTACAAACCCAAGGGAAACTCTGATTTGATTAGCTTTATAAAATTTTTATTTAAATTATTCTGCAACTCAAAGTTCCCAGGTTTTTCTTAGAGAATTTACCAATTTAAAAGATCATTTTCCCTAATAAGAACCTACTGAATATCACAGGGAACTCTATTCAATACTCTGTAATGACCTATATGGGAAGAGTATAGAAAAGAGTGGATATATGCGTATGTATAACTGACTCACTTTGCTGTACAGCAGAAACTAACACAGAATTGTAAATCAACTATACTCCAATAAAAAAATTAATTAGAATAAAAAGAAGAAAAAAATAAAATAAAATGTAAGTATATTGAAGCTACTGAAAGCATTTTGTTATAACTAGAGTAACAGATAGAGATGGGAATTTGGGTAATGATGATGTTTAAAACATTTTTTTTGGTATTAGATAATAGAGGTCCCAGTATGCCATGCTTGTAATTTGAATTTACCTTGAATAAGCTAGCAACATAACTAACAATTTATGTTTTACTAGTGTTTTGATACACATTATTTTCAATGATGTTGATAACACGATTAAGAATTAAAACTATGTACATTATATACATGAGGAAACAAACAATATGAATAGATTTTCTCAAGAAAACAAAATTAATGTGGCAGCTTTAAGTGTTTTGTCTTTGATTTCAAATCTAATGTTCTTTCAATGAAACATCTTGCATTTAGTAGGCGCTCAATTAATGTATCATGAGCTTAATATTTTACTAACAGCAAGAAAATAAAATAATTCGAGACAAAAAAATAAAAATTTAAAAATAAAAAAAATTAAAGATAATTTTTCAAACAACAAATTTAAATCATTGGCTACCTCCTTTTTTCCCCAGTTTTATTGAGATATAACTGACACATAGCATTGTATAAGTTTAAGGTGTACAACATAATGATTTTACATACGTATATATTATGAAATGATTACCACAATAAAAACATCCATCACCTTACATAGTTACAATTTTTTCTTGTGATGATAGCTTTTTAGATCTACTCTCTTAGCAACTTTCAAATATACAACACATTACTGTTAAGTACAGTCACCATGTTGTACACTATGTCTCCAGAACTTCTTCATCTTACAGCTGGAAGTTTGTACCTTTTGATCACCTTCATCCACTTCCCTCAACCCCCCTCCCTGCCTCTGGCAACAATCGATCTACTTGCTGTATCTATAAGTCTGATATTTTAGATTCTGCATATAAGTGAGATCATACAGTATTTGTCTTTCTCTGATTTATTTCACTTAGCATAATGTCCTCAAGGTCCATTCATTGCTCTTGCAAATGGCAGGATTTTCTGCTTTTTTATGGCTGAATAATATTCCATTGTACATATATACCACATCTTCTTTATCCATTCATCCCTTGATGGAAACTTAAGCTGTTTCCATGTCTTGGCTATCGTAAATAGTGCTGCCATGAACATAGAGATGCAGATATCTTTTCAAGACAGTGCTTTCCTTTTCTTCAGATAAACACCCAGAAGTGGAATTGCTGGATCATTTTTAATTTTTTGAGGAACCTCCATACTGTTTTCCATAGTGGCTGCAGCAGTTTACATTCCCACCAACAGTGCACAAAGATTCTTTTTTCTCCACATCCTTACCAACACTTGTTATCTCTTGTCTTTTTTTATAATAGCCATTCTAACAGGTGTGAGGTAATATCTCACTGTGGTCTTGATTTTTATTTTCCTAATGACTAGTGATGTTGACCGCCTTTTCATTTACCTGTTAATCACTTGTATGTCTTTTTCGAAAAACTGTCTGTTCAGTTTTTCTGCCCATTTTTTAATTGGAGTGTTGGGGTTTTTTTGTTGTTGTTGTTACTGAGTTGTATGAGTTCTTTGTCTATTTACACACCTTATGTATATATTTATATATTTTAGATATTAACTCCTTATCAGATATATAATTTGCAAATATTTTCTTCCATTCTGTAGGTTGCCTTTTCATTTTGTTGATGGTTTTCATTGCTGTGCAGAAGCTTTGTTTAGTTTAATGTAGCTGAAATGGTTAGATCATGACAGTAACCACTGAAACTATGTTAGGAGGAGAAAATTTTAGGAGCATGAAGAGTAGTGCTCAACTTACGGTGCTAGTGTTACGGGTTATTGGGCCTCCTAAAGAAAGGCGACAAAGATAGACTTTGGCTTTGTTATTTCTAGCTGCAGCTTCCCAGGGAAATTGGGCAGTGGAGCTGACATTCTAGAGGGGTCGTCAGTAAAATTTACAACCTCTGTCAGCAGGAGCAGGGCTCTTGTTGGTTGACATTCCAAGGAAGGCCCATCTGTTTGTTCAGCTTGTTCCTGAGGGAGCCAGAAAGGGACAGCTTCAGTTCCATAATAAGTTGAACTCTCTAATATTAAAGAGTGAGCTTTGTGGTTGAGTCAAAATATTAAAACAGATAATATGCAGACATGCACACAATTTTTAAACTCACAACTTTCACCAATTTAAAAACACACACATTGTAACATTGTTTTCTGAGCATTTCTCCCCCTAATGCAGTAGTGAAGCCAATTGCAGCCCCACATATGTATATGTATATGCATATGCATATATATAGTCTCCACTAGATCCTCAGTTATTATCAGTGAATCCACAGGTATTAATAATAATAATAGTAATAGTATATGGTAAGTAGTAATGATAATAAACTTGTATAATAATTATAAGTCCAGCTAGAATTCTGTACCAAGAAAGAAAATTTAAGATAACGATTCTTGCCACGCAGGTTGGAGAAAAAGAACTCATAAAATTATTTTAAAAGTTACCAAATGAGATATAGATAGGACTTTTAGCAATAATTTCTAAAATATATAATAGGACCAATGAATAGTAAGGGGGAAAGAGAAATACAAATGGGAGCTGGAGGAGTTAAGAAACATTGATGAGGCAGAGCTTTAATTGATGGCTTCTTGTTTAGTTTCACTTTTCCATGGTGAGAGAGGAAATGTAGGGGGTACCAAGTGGAGAGCCAAGACAAGCAAAAATAAAGAAGCAGGAAATGGCATGTTTGGAAGTTAGTGAGTATAGAACAGTTTGTCTGAAATAAAGGGCCAGATTTTTTCTAGGAGTAGCTAAGACCTAACTCTAGTCTTAAGTCAGAGGGTTTGAAACACTGTTGGAGGTGATGTAACTTTGTCCCAGCAATGGGTTAGTAGTAAATACTCAGTTTTGTAAAGCAGCTAGCTCACATCCAAAAAAGGAAATAATAGCTAAATTCACTCATGTTTCCAACCTGCAAAAACAAATAAAAAGATAACTCCATTCAGCACATTTAGAAGAATCAGCTGGGCCTTCTGGGGTATTCCCTGTGGTCTGGTAGCTTGGTAGAGCTGACAGATGCTTTGAGCTTTTAACATTTTTCAGAAAAGCAGTTAGAAATAGTAACTGGGATCACAGGAATAAATCTTCAATAGTCAATGAAAAGACCAAGGGAAGCCCCACAGCACAAGAACAGAAGACAGGAAAAGAAGAGACAAAATTTGGGCAATTTTAACTAAAGCCACTCATTTCCTCATTTTTGAACCAGCTGTATTGCTGTTAGACATCTGGGCTGATTAGTATCATCTGGTGAAAGAAGCAGGCTGGCAGTAAAGCAGAATAATAATCATCAAAATAACTAGGATTTGTATATCACTTATTATAAATTATAAAACACTTTCAAATACATGATGTGATTTAAAACTCTCAAGAGTTGGTGAGATCAACAGGATGGGTCTTAACCTCACTATAGAGATATGGAAGCTCTCAGTGCCTGTGTAAGTAACCACCCTAAGTTATTCCCAGAGTAAATCATTGAACTGGTCTCTCAACTTCTAGTCTAATGATTTTTTTACTACAAAATTGTTTCCTCTACCTTACAGGCACAAAACAGTTAAAAGAATGTATATAAAGAAGACTTTATCTTTTATTTTGGCTAACCCAAGATATTCTTAAGTGTCTTGAAAACTTCATTACTGATTCTAAAAATACATTCCCAGCCCAATATCCCACGGAGTTTAGGCCAGTGTGTGGGCATCACATGCCTTTATCAAAGGGAGAGGATTAACACCTAAAGGTACCCTTTGTACATAATGAAGTAATTAACATCTCCCCTACGCAAAGAATGGCACTAGTCAGCTACCATTCTTAGGAGAATTGAGAAAACCATTTCTCAACTATCTCTGTACTCTATGGTTTTGATGAAGATCCTGGTAGTACACTTATCTTTGAGGAAGACTCGAGTCCCTTGGCAACCAGAAGGAAGTGCCACACTTCCCCCTGCCTATGTTCTATAGAGACCTTACAATAAAGGTGATGATAATGATAACATATGTCACTTATTGAGAATTTATTACATGCCAAGGACTATTGTAAGTGCTATACACGTATTACCTCATTTCACCTTCAAAACAAATTTGGAAAGCAAGTGTTATTATCATTACCATCTTACAGATAACAAATTTGAAGCTCAGAGAAGTCCATTAACCTTGTCCAAAGTCACACATGGAATAAGGGGCAAAAGTGAAATTTAAACTGAGGTCAGTTTTATTCCAAAGCCATCCCATTGTCCAATATACTACACTGCAACAGAGGGTACACTCTACCATTGTCGTTGCACAAGATGACTGCTTCTCCTCCACCCCATCCTCAACTGTTCCAGAGAAAGAGCAGGCTTGTAAGCAAGCAAAAAAACAACAACAGTTGGGCAACAAATTGGCCCCTAGCATTTGAATCAATGTTGAAACCAAAAATAAGTATAAAATCATGAATAATATGAGTGGAACTTGAAGGAATCTCAAGAGATCATAGACTCTTTCATTCATTCAAATAATATTCACTGGGAATCTACTGTGTGCTACATAATGCACTAGAAATTGAAGACGAAAAAAGAAAAGAAAAGGCATACTTCCTGCCTCTGAGGAACTTACATTCTAAAAGGAAATACAGGCACACAAACGATTGCAATACAGCTAATAAATATGTACAAATTAAAGAGGGGGCACAAAGAAAAGAATGACCAACTTTGTTTGGGGTCCCAGTCTGGCTTTCCAGAAAAAAGATGCTTGGACTGGGTCTTAAAAGTATAAGTAGGAGTTTGACAGATAAAATTTTGTGAGAATGACACTCCCAGAAAAGAGGAAGAGAACATTTAAAGGGATGGGATATAAAATCACATGGGAGGTTTGGGGACATGTGACCAGTTCAACATGGCTAAAGTGTTGGATGAGAGAAAAGGCAGTAGAGATAGAAGACTAGTGAGGCTGCTCATGGAAAGCCTTGTAAGTAAGTCATCCAATGGGAGATGAGATGCCACTGAAGTTAGAAGAGAGATTATTGCAATAGATTGGGAAAGAGAGGACAAGGAGCTGACCTGGGGCAGCAGCACTAGAAGAAACCAGTCACGGAGGAGAAGTAATAAGGAAGCCAAATCAACAGAACTGAACTAAATGACTGATTAGAAGAAGGGGTTTGGCAGGTGATAGGGAGAGGAGTAGAATCAGGAAGAGGACATCCAAGCTCCAGGTTTGGGTTGGATGAGTGAATGGGCAAGGCAGTGAAAAGATGAGGAGTTCAGTAGGGAGTAGTTTGAGATAGTGGTGTCTGTAGAACCTCTGGTGAATGTTCTGAGGGTGCGTAGATACATGAAGAGACTCAGTCACGTAGATCATCAAATTGGATCCTTGAATCCCTGGCCAAAATAAAATCTGCCCATTGGCGGCATCCAGGTGACTCATTTTTCTCACCATGAAAAATACTGGCATTTAGAATTTATATTACTCCCTTCTTTCTAAGAGTTTGGAGATGACTTTCCCCCAAATGCAAATAAACATGCATAGGAATTCTCTAACTCATTTTCATATATTTTTTTCATAGAGATTCTAGTCTTCAGCTCTAACTCCTGCCAATCAACCATTTCTAATACAAATACCCAAAGGATTGTATGGAACAAGGACCAACTTTTACATAAAGACCTGTTTACTCTTGTCCTTTCGTAAAAGTTAAGTGGCACCTGGGCAAAAATGTGGGGTTAACAGTAGTGTACCATATCAGGAAGGAAAAAAATGAGTTCTCTAATAGCACACACTTAAGAAACTATCTTTGTATATAAAAACTTGACTTAAAAATTGTTTTTAAATGTTTAATTGGGCATCAGGCCCTTAGGGTGCAGTGTTACAGTAAAAACCCAAGAACTAAAATATATTCATGTTTACTCTCCTATAATTGCCTTGAATTGCAAATAAAGGATTACCACAAGGTAATATGAGGGAGGAAATTCCTTCTATGTTAAAGATTAAAGAGTGCAGGCAGGGTGGAAATGAACTGGTAAGTCTCATGTGTATCTGAGTAAGCAAGAAAGGTGTGCAAGAGAGACTTGTTAAAGGACATTCTAATTATGATTAGGATAAAGGCCCATTCAGCAAAGCAGTCTCTTCTGGCTTCTAGTGGTATCAGTCTGCATAATAGAAATAATAAGTTAAGGTTGTGAGGTTGTCGGAGTCTCTTGTGACTATTAGACTTATTTCCTCAGTGAGTCAGACTTAGAATGTCAGAGAGATCAATTTATGTGAATACAATTAATAAGGTAATTAAGAAGTAGATACAGCTCAAGAGGATATTGCCTGATAATTAATAACCAGCTGGAAAGGATGAGGATCCTAGGGAACTGAATTAGAGAATTTCCATCAATAAGATATGGGCTATTGTTTGAGGCAGCCAGGGTTAGTGTCTGCTGTCATCTGCTAAAAAATAAAACTCAGATTGAACAGGGCTTCTTGGAATTTTATGGCTTATAATTTTATATCTGATAATTTTATGTTCTAGAGAGCCCAAAGAAAGGGTGCCAGAAATAAGCAAAAGGAAAGGGGGAACAATACCCTACATGAAAACAGCGCCTGGTCTAGAGTGAGGGTCTGGTTCTACTCCCACCTCTGCTAGAGGTTAGCTGTATAAACCGAAACAAAGCACTTCACGTTGTTAAGGCCTCAGTTTCTTCATAGGTCAAAGGGAATGATTGAACTCTATGACCTCTACAGTTCCTTGCAGCTCTGAAATTGGAGTTATAAGTAGTTCCTTAACAATGACAACCAGAAAAAGCTAAAATAATGAACACTCAGGCTAGAACCAGGAGTGGTAATTGTTGGCTGTGGGTGTTAAATAGGCACCAAGAGAAAATGAGGACCCAGATGTTAAAGAAAAAAGAAAAAAATCGAGAAGAAAAATGTAAAAGGAATAGTCCCATCTTCTTGTCATGTGTCTGCAAACAAAAATGAAAAATGAAGTGTGGGGCTATGGTTTATTTCTCTTTGCAGCTCCTGATACTTGTAAGCAGATTATTTACTGTTGTACGAGATCTAGCTACAACTATCAACAAAACACCCCTTGTTATAAGAAACAACATAAAGCATTCACCTCAAAGTTCAATCCCCTCAGTGACAAGGCCCTCTGGAAACCAAAGCTTAAAAATCCAGGAACTCGGGCTTCCCTGGTGGCGCAGTGGTTGCGCGTCCGCCTGCCAATGCAGGGGAACCGGGTTCGCGCCCCGGTCTGGGGGGATCCCGCGTGCCACGGAGCGGCTGGGCCCGTGAGCCGTGGCCGATGAGCCTGCGCGTCCGGAGCCTGTGCTCCGCAACGGGAGAGGCCGCGGCAGAGGGAGGCCCGCATACCACAAAAAAAAAAAAAAAAAAAAAAAAAATCCAGGAACTTATTCAACTCAAAAGTCTTTGCTAATCAGATACTCCTTGGTTAAGTGAACACTTGTTTGAAGATAGGTATAAAACATCTCATGCATGCAGAGGAAGCAAGAAAACAGACAGCTGCCTGCCTCTCTGGACCTCAGTATTCCTCCCACTTTTCCAAAATCCTCCAATTCCTGAACAGCCTTGGAAGTTTCTGAGCTGAAGTTTGCTTATTCAACTTGGACTGGGTCCAAGGAAGGGTCAGTGCAGGGAGACGGAGGAGAACTATTAACTGTAAAAGTCAAATTTTCCTCAGACCAAAAAGCAAGGTGGAGGGGAGTGGCTGGTCAGAGTCCTAACACCAGCATTCATACACCCAAAACAAAACGACACATGGGAAACATAATGGCAGAAGGAAGCTGAGAGCTCCTTGCTCCTTGGAAACCCACCATGATCAGGGAACACACCTAAAGGTGAGGAAGGGAGTCAACTCTGGTGTCTGATGTCATCCATGTACTAGTGAGCTGGGCAGAGCGACACTTTCTACAAAATTTGTGATTTTTGATAGTTTGAGGCAACATGAAGGTTTTTGAAGTAGGATGTAAAGATATCAGAAGCAGCAGCATGGAAGAAAGCCACTGAGACAAACGAAGGAGCCAAACAGTGAAGAATTTTTCAAAGTCCCTGCCTGCTGTGAACCCAAAGCATTGCCCTCCCCTTGCTCCCACCCATGCTGGAGGTCACTGCACATTTGGGCAGATGAGAAGGAATGAAACGTCTCAATGCCAGACCCTTCCCAAGGGTCTCCAATGGCATGTTTGCTCTTTCCCGAAAGCACCGGGTCACCAGTAGAACTTGGTAAGGATGAATACCAAGGCCAGTTTTCTTAGGGGAAATGAATTACATGGCACCAGGCACCTTGCAAAGCATGTGTATGCAGAGAAGGGCTGGGGCTAGGGCTGAGAGGGATGAGGGGCAGGCTATGGTGTGTAAAGCTGACTGCTTATATCCCTGCAAATGACCACGGGAGTTTCTGGTACCACCTGCAAGGCTGCCTCCCCTCCCAGACTCACCACACAGCCTGCCCGCCTCTGTAGCACCCTCAGGGTCAACAAGGGGCCTCCCCAAATGCCACTGAAGAATCACAATTCCCAACCCCAAAGTCCTACTTGCACCCTCGCTTTCCAAGCAGAGCACTGGGGCATGCTTTGAGTGGTGATATAAATTCCAAGAGCAGACACCCAAATAAAGTAGGGCAGAAAGCCCCCCTCTGACTCCCCCCTAAGGGGCCTGAACTCCAAAGGGAGCCCATTCTTTCAGGTCCCCAAGCTAAGAAAATGAAATTTTGGCAGTTTATTTGGAGAGGTGAGATATCATATCACGGCAGTATGCAGAAATAATTATAATTGACTTGAAATCAACTAGAAGAGCATCCACAATAAACAGAGTTAAATATAGTCATTGGGACATTTGTATATCATGCTTAGATTTTTCTTTATGGCTCGAGTGTTTGATGTTGTGCAGAGAATAGTAGCTAGGAATTTGGATCTAGGTTCTAGTTCAAGCCATTAGCCAGTTGTGTGACCTGGGTAATTCTCCTTGGGACTCACTATTCTTACTTGTAAAGCGAGGACATTGTGATCTCTAAAATTCCTTCTAGTGTCAATTTATGGTCCAATAATCTTGGACTGAGATTATAAGAAATCTCATTTGGAAGGGAAGAATGTTCCAGCCTAATCAGGAATTTCAAAACAATCACAAGGTCTAGGCAGTCTTTGCCAATTACTCCCCAGTGTGACACTTTGAGCACAAGAAAGGAAAAATGCTAATGCGTAAGAATTTACAATATTATTTCATTAGTTTGCAGATGCTAATGTAATGGTCTGTTATCAACTGAAGCCCCTGGCACCCCTGCTCGAGGAGACATTTGACAGTGTCTGGGGACACTCCACTGGGGTGAGGTGGGCCGTAAGGGTGAGGGATGGAGGACGCTACTGGCATCTACTGGGTAGAGGGTGGGACTGCAGTTAAACATCTGATGATGCACAGGACGGCCCCCAGCACAGAGAATTATCTGACCCCAAATGCACTAATGCTGAGGTGGGGCTCTGTGTATACAACGGCAGGGCAGGTAGCTGAGCTGGGAGGCTGGGAGGTAACCTGGAGAGGCAGGTTGTGACCTCTCACCTTTAGTTCGTTGTGGCCACGTAGGGATGAGGGCCTACTGTCGCCAAGTCTTCCAATTCCTCCAAGGTCATAAATCTAGATTTTTACTGAACTCATCTGCCTTTTAAATCCTGGTGGTGATGACTAATTCTGTTCTTTCAAAATACTAAACTTCCCTGGGCGGGGGAAAGGGAAGGTCAGATTCAGCCTGCGGGATGCCAGTTTGCCATCCCCCATATTAAATCTTACACAGCAAAAACCAACTTCCAGGATTCCCTTAGACTTAAAGGGAAAGTGTTCAAAAGAAGTATGGCCACCTGAGCCATTGTACAATCCTATAAGATTAGTTTAAATAGAGGCTTCTGGGGGGCAGGGGACTGTCCAATTGCATAACTAGGAGAAACATGCAGCAAGTGATGGGGAGAAGCAAACGAAATGCTTGTGTTTCTTCCTCCATCTTGAATTTAGCCTACATTCAAGTTTGGTTTGGTTTTGATGTAAATTTGATTTTTTTCTTCCTTCAAGTCTGGTTTAATCTGGGAGCCCCAAGCTCAGGGGGTCAGGTGATGAGATAAAAGCCTTCTCAAAACTGACCATGCCCTTTAATGAGAGATCCTTGGCCTCAGCTTCTTGGATGCTGTGGTTTGCTCGGGAGGAGTGGTACAGGCTGAAACTTCCTGCTTCACTGGGACATGGACATCTGGAGGCTCCAGAAACTATTTAGCAGGGTAAGCCCAAAAATATCTCTGACATATCTAGTAGAGAAGAAAGGTGTTGACACCTCTTCACACCTGAGGAGGCTCCTCATTTTTATCACAAATTAAAATCCATCAGGCTGGCCACACGCTTTTCACTGCATGTTAAGGGAAACTTCATCTGGCCTTTTCCTGGCTTCAGTCATCTGATTCTTATACTAGATATTTGCACTTTGGAGCACCTGGCATTTACTTTCTTGAGTGACTTAATACTGATGCAGTGATTCACTTTTCTATCACATAATATCATCTGGCAAGTTCTGGAACCCAAAAATGACAGCTGTTTACTAATAACACTGCAGGGAAGGTCACGCTGTGCTATTTTTTTAAAGCACTTTAAGCTCCTCTCACTTTGCTGTCACATCTATTGTGACTGTGATAAATGAACACCCTGTGAAGACAGTAGGTGTGATCTTATTACACCAATTTCATAGATAGACTAGCCAAACTTTGATCCCCATAACAATCTCCAGGGCAGGTAGTGGGGCTCCAGTGGCTCTGGAGCCTGATTGCCTGGCTCTAAATCCCGACATTGACTCATATCAGCTGTACAAGCTTAGACAAATCACTTTATTTCCTTGCGCCTCAACTTCCTTATTTGAAAAATAAGAATAGTAGTATCATACTCTACCTCATAGAGTTGTCATGAGAATTAAATGAGTTAATATACATGTAAAGCACTTAGGAAATGGCCTGGCACAACGTAAGCACTATAGTGTTAGCTATCACTACCATCATTTTCCATAGGAATCAACCAAAGCACAGAGTAACCATAGCAATCTGATTACAGAGTAGGGGCTCGTAATCATTTCAGAAACAAAGTGCTGAATGATACGTCAGTCATCTGTCATGCGAGGATATGAAATCAGGGCCTCTTGGCTCTAGCTCTAGATCTTTCCACTTCACCCTGTGGCCCTTGGGTATCATGGCACATGTGAGAGAACAGGCGATGAAAGTGAAAAGATGTCTACAACATGGCAACCAGTCCCCTCTCACTGTGAACAGAGCCAAGTGTCTTGATGAAGGGCTGAGGTACAAGAAGAGTACGGCCCTCTACAGACAAGACAGGTAGGAGGAGGAACAGAGTCAATCAGTCCAGAAACACGGTTCCTGTAAACACATAGAGTTATTACTTCTGGTAGCTCTGATATGTGTGTTCCAACATCAGCAAAGAAGGGCTCATTCCCCACAAGGGGTTCTTTGAGTTCAGCCAAACATACTAAGTTGTGCTTTAAGTCAAAATAATTGCCCACTCCTGCCCTGGAGAGCTTCAAAGAGACAATGACTTGCTAGATGTCCCCAAATTGTTCACTTCATCATCAAACAAGCCAGCCAGGGAGCAAGCGTTTGGCAGGAAGGTTAACAGGCAAAAAAAATCATCTTACAGTTACAGATACGTTTTTGCTCCTGTGACTAAAAATTGCTGTGATTTTTTTTTTTTTTTTTTTTGCAGTTCAGATGCCTGGATATTTTACTGCTGAAAACGTCAAGCCCCTGAGCTATTGTTATAATAACTGACCATGCCATGAGAGCACTTCATGACTATTTTTCTCTTGTTATATGGTCAGCATTATACATTCAGAATAAATTTGAGTGAGTGCTGAACTGATTTCCAACATGCAGCATTACTGGCTCTGAAGGAAGCATTAGCTTTGTAGGCTGTAAATGTATATTATGAATGAAACCAGGGTAGAAATACTAGCAAGGCTTTATATGTGCTCTTTGTTCCCTAATAAAACTCTTGTAACGCCCTCCGAGGGGCCCACCTCAGGTGACCTAGGAATTCACTCCGCCTATTAAGTTAATACAGTAACGTGCCAAGTCAGAGTTTCTCTGACTGCTGCTGCATGCAATGGAGCAATGTGATGTGATGGTTTTTAGAAGTGGCTTGTTTAAAAGCATTTGCACTTGCTTGGAAGAGGGTTCATGCAATATAACTAAAGAATTATTATAATCATCATACATATTCATTAAATAAAATTATTTTTCAAGTATATACAGAATAAAGTATGCTAGACTTTAATTCTAAAATAGGACAGTATCTTTCTAAGGCAGTGTGCCTCATTTAAAATAAACCAGGAGTTTTCTGAACAGCTACATGTGTGAAAATGTTACCTGACAATGCCCAACCTGGGCAAGTCTCTCCCTTAGGCATCTTACTAGCATCTGTTTTTCAGGAGCCTTGCTGACTCAAACTTAGTTCCTCCCTAGGCACCAAGAACATAACTAGATAATCTTCTGAGACCACCCAAGTTTGGGTACTTCTCATTCAACAATATCTAAACAAAGATCTTATGTGTAATATTACAGAAAACAAACAACCTTATTTAAAAAGAACCTAAGTAAAACTAGAAACAGTTTTACGTGACAAATCACTGATTAAGTTATATAAATATCACTGATTACAGTATATGTAACCCAGGTGTGGTCTTATTTCATCTCTCCTCACTAAGGAATTAGTAAAGTTTTCTGGCCCTGGGTGGCTTGGGTCAGAGCGTCAGCTCCCTTCTTGCATCATTCACCTTTGGGATTCCCATTACACTCCCTGTGGGGAGTTCTCAGACTCCCTCTGCATTTTCACAGCCTTCTCCTCTACCTGCAGAAAGTTTCCTGAAGACAGAAAGTGCTGCTGTTGGTAATTTCAGCTGGACATCTTGCTACCTCCTGCACATTGATACATGGCTTTATTTCATACTGACAGTTCTGTTCCCCTACGTCGCTCTTCTCTGCATCTAGTTCCAGGTTTGCACATTTTCGTGTTGTTAACCTGCCTCTCAGGTTAGGTCTCAGGCATATTTTGTAATCCTTCTCAGCAGACTGCAGAACATCTCTGGACCTCTGGGGAGTTGGGGACAAGAGAAGGACAGAGAAGATGTCACTTTGGACTCCTAGCTATGACTCAGCTTTGAGCTTTCTTACATGTAATTTTCTAGGTAAGACTCTACTCCAAGCAAGATGTCCTTGAGAAACAGCCAAACAAGCAAATGGAGAGATTTGAATACTCAATGATAAAAGGCACTCCTTTCTTGACTAAGTCACCTCCAGGTCAAGGAACTTACTATTTGTATTCACTGTTCTTGTTATCTATTGCTGGTTAATAAAACCTTCTAAAATGTGACAACTTAAAATGACACTATTTTATCATATCTCCAGATGTCATGGGTCAGAAATTCAGGCAGGGATCAGCTGGGTGGTTCTTTAGTTCCATGTGCCATTGAAGGGGTTCACTTGGTGATATTCAACTTTCAGGGTCTGGAGGGTCCACAACAGCTCACTCTCATGTGACTTGACGGGGATGGCAGGAAGGGTGAGGTTAGCAGGATCTGTCAACAAAAGTTTCCACCCAAAGCCTCTCTAGCATGGCAGTGTCAGAGAAGATGGACTTCTTGTATAAAGAACTCACAGCTCTCACAAAGAGGATTCTAAGAGACAGGAAGTGGAAACTGAGAGACAATTAGGGCCTAAGCTCAGAAACTGGAACAGTGTTACTTCTGCTATTATTCTATTGGTCACAGCAGTTACAGAGCTGCCCACCTTCAAACAGAAGGCAATAGACTTCTCCTCCCAATGAGAAAAGTAGCATGGAATATGTGGCGTTCTTTAATTTACTGTAGTTACAGACCTTTCCATGACCCAAATGGCCACAGGGTCAGTGACTTCACTGCTTTCTGATCTCATTTCTCTTCCTGGTCTTGCATCATATGCCAGCTAAGATGGTCATCCAACTAAGTTGCCTTTACTGCCAAATCCGGGAGAATAATAGCATTGTCCATTATATATTTCAGAACTAACTTCCAAGAGCACTTATTCCCTACCATTCATTCTACTGTGTGAAGTAAAGAGGCTTCATGTTGGCTAGGGTTGGCAGACAGTATTTAGGACACCTAATTAAATTTAAATTTCAGGTAAACAGGAAACGTTTTTTAGTATAAGTATGTCCCAAATACTGCATGGGATATACTCATACTAAACAATTATTTGTTTAGTTCCAAGGCCTAACATTTTGCTGACACGACTAAAGCAATTACTTATATAATTATCATAGTGTAATGATGGAGATAAGAATCATAGAATTCTTTTAATTCTTTGATTTTTCTTTCCCATTATATGAGGTTTATAACTACATTGATTGGGTGAGGGTGAGAGGAATCCAGTTCTATCAGAGATCAATCAAATCTTACAACTACCATTTTGCCAAACTATATATGAATGGCTTTTACTCAACAAAAATTTCTGTTTAGCAGATGCTTCTATCATTCCTTTTCTAAGCTGAAGAAAATTTCTGCATTTAAAAAAGCAGCCCTGCAAATTTAGAGTCAGTCAAAAAATATTTATTGAGTGTGTATTATATGTTAAGCCAACAATGATTAACACGTGGTTCTTGCCTGAGAGGAGTTCAGAGTCTAGGAGAGATACAGAAATGTTAACAGATAATCACAAGGCAATGTGATAAGTCTTCAAACAAAACAAGCGCAAAGTTCAGTGGATGTGACTAACAGGACTCAGGGAATCTGGCATCATCGAAGAGGTGACATTTGATCTGATCTTGAAGGACAAGTAGGAATTTTGCAGGCAGAGAAGGAGAGCAAAAGCAGTGGGGAGTGGGGGTGGGGTGGGGGGAGTCATAAAGTCATGAAGGACCGGCCATGTTTGTGTAAGAGAGAACGTTCTGGTCTAGTCAAAGCTGGAAGAAAAGGACCAGAGCTCCACTCGCTCCATGTCACTCATACCACAACTCCATAGGAAGGATGAGGGAGGGCCCCTATCTTAGTCAAAACTTAGTATCAGCAGCAAGTGATCACAGGGCCCAACAAATAATCACAATAAAGATGAGAGGAAAGACGCCCAACTTCTGCAAAAATGAAAAGTAAATTGCTGCTGTAGCTCCAGAAACTTTTATTTTATTCCCTTCTCACTGTGGCAAGAGCCAATTTTCTATGTGAGGCTAGCTTGGAGGGCTGCAGAAAATAATTGGCTACTCTTCCATTTGGGAGATGATAAGCAGAAATATTCCCCTGGTAGGAATTTCCCTGACACACTCTGTGAAGAAAAAAAAAACAAAAGGAGCAAAAAGCTTCTAGTGATTCTGTTATAAATCCTATGATAGAAGGATCCTAACTGGCTAGGAAGCAAAGATTCTGTGCTTGCTGAATCTGTGTATGCTTAGGTATTGCATAGTTATCATTTATGATTAGTGATAGCCCAGTGGTGCAACATTGGTAGGAGAACATGCTAAAGAGCCAACGTCCAAGGCTGATAGAATCTGTCTTTGTGATGTCTGACATGCCTTAGATTATTTGATGTGCAATTCAAAACTGATCACATAAACTTAACTATGAAAACTTGAAAGACACAGTGAGATACCACTACACACCTATTACATTGGCTCAAGTTAAAAAAATATATATGACAATACCAAATGCTGATGAGGATGCAAAACAGCTAGAACACTTAAATATTGCTGGTGGGAATTCTACTTTGGAAAAATTCTGGCAGTTTCTTACAAAGTTAAACTTACAGGTATTTATCCTAGAGACATGAAAACCTATGTCCACACAAAAACCTGCATATGAATATTCACAGCAACTTTATTCATAAATGCTAAAAGCTAAAACAACCCAAAATGTCCATCAACTAGTGAATAGATAAATTATGTTATATCCACATAGCAATTTAAAAAAAGAACTACAGATAAATGCAACAAGATGGATGAGTCTCAAAAGCATTATGCTAAGAGAAAAAAGTCAGACTCAAGAAACTACATACTGAATGATTCAGTTTATATGATATTATGGAAAAGGAAAAAACTAGGCAAAAAATCAGATCCATGGTTGCTGGTAGCTGGAGGTGAGGGAAGGGATTTAATTACAAAGGATTATGAGGAATCATCCTATATCTTGATTTTGCTGTCTAAAACAACAACAAAATAACCTTGAGAGTTGAGGGAGGCATTATCGTGAATTTTTGTTTGACTATTGGTTTGACTATTTCCAGCTCTGAAAGCTTTTGACCCTTAGCCTTTTGTTGACCATAACATGTGTCCTATAGTTCTTATCCAACAGTAGACCTGAATGTCTATCAGTGATTTTTAGCCATTTTTGAGAGAATTTAGCACCTGCTGGCTATGGCACCCACTGTTTGTAATGAACAAACTTCTCTCCTATGCATCTTTGAGGGGACTGAGGATATAGTCACTTAAATCATTGTCTGTGTTTTATGGTTAAGATGAGGAACTCCAATTGAACCTATAGCTTATAGAGATTAAAGTAGTAAAAAAGAGACTACTTGGGGGTATTCACACAATGGTAGCCAAGTAAGTCATGTATTTAAGCATGTCTTCATTTTATGAAGTAGTTCTGAATACCACAGAGGGGAAATATGGAAAGAATTATTTTACTGTACTTTTTCTCTGCACCAGTCCTTTTGCTTTCTTAGTAAGAACTTTGACCCAAACAAGTCTCACAGCACAAAACCAAAACTAATTCACCAGGGCAGCCAGCCTTTCCCTTCAAAAATGGGTTTCTTATCTTCCTTTTTTTGTTATTCCTGGTATTGGGATGTAAAATTCCCGAGGTGTTCCTCCAGTAGACTAGGCAGTGCTTCTGTTATGAATAGCTAATCTAAGTCAATAAAAGGTTCATCAAAGGAGCAGAAAAAAAA
This sequence comes from Physeter macrocephalus, assembly GCF_002837175.3. Taxonomy (NCBI): domain Eukaryota; kingdom Metazoa; phylum Chordata; class Mammalia; order Artiodactyla; family Physeteridae; genus Physeter; species Physeter macrocephalus. The sequence goes on along the minus strand of NC_041221.1, from coordinate 95,566,031 downwards.
ATTAGTCTTGAGAAATACAACAAAGGAGTAACCTTTAGACTAATTTTCTACAGTAACATCTGAGGCATGTTGGGAGACATCTGGCACTAAGTTTACAACCACATACTCATCAAATGAAAGGCAGGGAGAAAATTAAGCTTAAAATCCATGTAACATTGAAGTGATAAAGCAGAATCTTATTTTGGCAAAATTTTGACTTGTGCTGCTATTAGTGTATTTGTGAACTGCTGGTCATAAATATTACTGTTTATCAGTGTCTTCCACCCAGTGATTCTGGTAGTAGGGCCCTTATGAGTTGTGCATGCTCCATCTGAGAAGTAGGCAGTATGTAGCGGAGCAGGCAAGAGGGTCACAGCCAACAGAAGCATGGAGGCCAGGCAGGCGTGGAGCACAACTTTACCAAAGAGGAGAACATTTTGATGTCTCTCAACACTGTGATTTGCTCTCCCAATCATTTCAACTAGCTACTGGAAGCCACCACTTTAAAGTGAATTTACTAGAATATTTCAGTCTTTTTACACTGCCTTCTCTTTTGGTGCCTTGTTGATTTTGATCCCAGGTACTGAATCAGTTAACAAATTAATAGGCCCTTCCTATAAAAAGAGAATTCCTCTGTTCTGCCTTTAATCTTTGACATGCATGCACAGAACTTACGGCCCAGAGAGCTTTGTATTTTTCATAAATATTCCCCCTGACTGAAACTACTTAAAGTAGCTAATATCTGGACCCCTTATTCAAGAATTTGGCATTATAACTTTTGTATTAATTTCAATTTTTAAAGTCCTGAAAGTTTATTTACAGATTAAAGACTCTTGTCATTCATTTCATAGCCAGTGGTTTCCAGAAATCTATATATTTATCAGGTGCAATTTGGATTTGTCCTCAGACACTAGAAACTGATGTTAATATTCCCAATTTATAGGATTAATAATAATAGCTAAACTTTACCATGGTTCAGGCCCTGTCCTAAGCACTTACTTGTACTAACTTATGTGGATGTCACAACAGTCCACAGAAGTAGGTACAATTACTTTAATGATGGGAATTAAAGTCACACATCCTCATGCATTCATAACCCTGTCTCTGCCATCTAATTGACCAATTACACTTATCCCATGTTAGACAGTGAGAAACAAAAACTGCCAAATATCAATTTGAAACAAAGATGAGTTTATTGAGTTGCCTGACAAGAAAGGTCTGCATTACTTAGATAACAAGCAGTTCTCACTAAGCAGCAACTGAAAGGACTAGATTTAGAACCAGAAGAGGAGAAAGGCAATATTCTGAGTCCAGGCCCCTACACTGTGGATTGTTTCCATCCTTTCCTTGCAAATGTCACCTGCAGGTTTTATGTCACTGATACAGAGAATCTTGGTTTCCAAAAATATCTAAGAAGAGTTGTAAGAAGATTCCAGTGGGCCTAGGGTCAGCCAGCAAACATATGCTTAAAGTGTAGTAAGATTTCTATTGCACGTCCAGCAGATGCCACGTGGCAACATAACATCTGTATATTGTGGTCAGACTAGAGTCTGGCTGGAGTTAGATGTATGTGAGTCAGATGCCTCTACATCTCTATTCTCTGAGGGCACAAGCACACTCACTACAGAAAGAACCATAGGAGATGAGCTCCCATAATTTCTAACTTGCTCATAAGCTTTCTGTTTGAAAACTGAGAAGAAACGTTTTTCTGTGTCTACTAGGATTTTGAAAACTTGGAAGGGAGGCATGGCCATATCACTACCGAAGAAAAAGGGAAGACAGAATAAAACAAAACAAAAACAAGGAAGTTATTTCAGACTACTTGAGCCTACTTCATCTTTGGCTCTTCTGTCACAAGCAAAGGACAACTTTCTAATTCCTACTGTTTCAGGTTATCTTCCTGCTTAGTTAACAGCAGGACATGAAGAGAGTATAAGAAATATGCCACCAGCTTATGTAGCTGCTGCAAACTGTCACCCCAAGAACCATGTTTCACATCAAACATCTAGGTTGGATGAGGCAAATGTGGGTGTTATTCTGGCATGTTCCTCACCACCAGTAGAATGCCACAGCAGCAGCAAACCCATGAGATACAAGCATAAGTACATCTAGTTGGATGTGGAGAAAAACCTTACTCAGGGTAGAAGTAAAAAATTTTCTATTAGGTAACTTCCTTCCCTAACCCCAAAATTTTCCCCTCAGATTATTCTTTTGTATAAAGCAGTTGTTCTCTGAATTTCCCATTCAAAACTAACATTCCTGGAAAGGACAAGCACCCAGCATCATATTAGCTCCCTGCTGAAAATTATCTGGCTGATATTGACACTTTGTCAAATGCCACATTTCAATGAGTAAAGGATCTACTAAAAAAGAAGGCTTCCTAAATATTAGTAGAAAAGAACTAACTTCCAATCTATACATTATAAAGACTTTCTAAGAGAATGTAGGTAATTGTTCACACTGAAAATATCCTCTAACCCTATGACTCTGAATTTACAGCTGAAACGGGAAGACATAAAAATAATTCAAAATAACACAATATTCAATTACCAAACACTATCTAATGTAGAGGAGCAATAGAAAATTATTAATTAGGGTCTAAGAAGGTGGTCAGCAAGCCATTATGAAATCTGAAGTTGGACCAACTTTCTAGGTTCCTGTCTCTGAAAACCAGTCAGTCTATGATGAAAAATGAGGCGCGTATACCCAATATACCTTTTCCTCCAAACCCACAGTATTGCAATAGTTTAGATGTAATCAACACAGCTGAGCAGACATTCTCAGGAGAGACTTGATTCAACCAGCAGCCAAGAGTTCAGAAGTTTATCCAGATGCCTTTGCTCAGTTTTTCTCACAGGATTCTCAGTTCACCTGTTACTATATATTTTCAGCCACTTAATTAGTATAAATTCACTCTTCCAGTTGTTTTACAGGAAACAAAAATCACAAGGTCCTAGCTGCTGTACTCTGAGAATTTATCCTCTAGATATGGAAGGATGCCTCAATAGAAAATCATTTGCAACGAATTATAACAACAACCATAAAGTTACCTTAAAAATTAAATACACAAGAGCCAAAGAGTTACATTAAAAAGCAATCAAACTGGGACAGGTTGAATCAGAAAAGACCTCCTGAAGGGAGATGGTTTTTGGACACATTTTAAAGGAACTTAAAGACATCAATTTTCAGAGAGAAGAGTGGAAGGTACCAGCAAAAGCAAAGATATTATATTGCCTCTAGTGGAAAAACTTTGGTGTGGAGCAATAAAAGAGGATCTACCCAAACCAGAAAATGTAGCAAACACTATAGAAGGAAATAGTGTAATGTAGAATCTGTAATCCAACTAGAGTTTTCTAGGTTGGGTAGTTTTACCCTTGAAACAATATAGCTCCTCTTAAGTTAAAACTATTATTTAAAAATTTTGTATAAAACTTTAACTATTTTTTGGCATTTATTTTCCCTCTAATTATAAAAGTAACAACTGTTCATGGCAGAAAATTTGAAAAATATAGTAATATACAAAGAAGAGGTTGGGGGGCAGACCCAAGATGGCAGAGTAGGAGGACTGGGAGTTTGCATCTCCTCACAACTAGGGCACCTACCAGATGCTGGTGGGGGACCTCAACACCCAAGGGAAAGAGAGGAACCCCCAAGCGACTGGGTAGGATGTTGGGGGAGCAAGGGAGGAGGAGAAGTGGAGGCGGGATGGGACCAGTGCCCCTGAGGGGCAGCTGGGGGAGGGGAGGGGTTCCCAGGCCTGAAGAGGCCCACTCACCGTGAGGGGATCAACGGGGATGGGGAGAGACCCTCGGGGGTTCAGAGGATTGGAAGGGAACGTGGCTAGCATTTCCCCCGCCCACTCGTGTCCTGGAGAGCCTGCTGGGGTCCCAGGTCTGGTCCTTCACCCTCTGAGGCCCCTCTGGCTGCATGGGTCCTGGGGGCATGGGAGGGAGGGCAGGGAGGAAGAGTAGAGGCAAATGGGGAGGGACCCTTGAGGATTGGAGGACTGGGTGGGGGGAAATGCGGCTAGCATTGCCCCCACCCACTCGGGCCCCAGTGAGCCTGCTGAGGTCCCAGGCCTGATCCGCTGCATCCTGAGGCTAGAGGCACTCTGGGGTTCCATCCAGCCACACTGAGCCTAAGCCCTGCTCCCCACGCCCCAGGACCTTTTCCCATGCCTGGGTCCTGAGCATAAGGCCTGCCCCGGCCTACACCCCACCCCCGCCTAAGCCCCACTCCCAGGGCCTTTTCCTGCTGCATGGGTCCTGAGCCTAGACCCAGACCCCCAACCTAAGCTCTGCTCCTAGCCTAAGCTCTGGCCCACCACAGCCAAGGCCTTTTCTGGCCCTTTTTTTTTCCTTTTTGCTATTGTGGTTCTGTTATACCTTCTGGTTGTTGTTTCATTTATATTTTTATTTTTTCTAATATGTCTGTTAGTTTTCTAATTTTATTTTTTATTCTTTGTTATTGTTCTGCTCCTTTTTTTTTTTTTTTTAAACCGCACCGCACAACTTGCAGGATCTTGGTTCACGGGCTGGGGGTCGGGCCTGAGTTCCTGTGGTGGGAGCACTGAGTCTGAACCGATGGACTAACAGAGACCCTCAGACCCCAGGGAATATTAATCAGAGCGAAGTCTCCCGGAGGTCCTTATCTCGGCAACAAGACCCAGCTCTACCCAACTGCCTGCAAACTCCAATGCTGGAAGCCTCAGGCCAAACAACCAGTAAGACAAGAACACAGTCCCACCCATCAAAAAAAAAATGAGACGACAAAAAAATGTTACAGACGAAGGAGCAAGGTAAAAACCTACAAGACCAAATAAATAAAGAGGAAATAGGCAACTTACCCAAAGAAGAATTCAGAGTAATAATAGTAAAGATGACACAAAATCTTGGAAATACATTGGAGGTATGGATCAAGAAAATACAAGAAATGTTTAACAAAGATGTAGAAGAACTAAAGAACAAACAAACAGAGATGAACAACACGATAACTGAAATGAAAAATACACTAGCAGGAATCAATAGCAGAATAACTGAGGCAGAAGAATTAATAAGTGAGCTGGAAGACAGAATGGTGAAAATAACTGCCAAGAAGTAAAATAAGAAAAAGAATGAAAAGAATTCAAGACAATCTCAGAGACCTCTGGGACAATACTAAATGCATCAACATTCAAATTATAGGGGTCCCAGAAGAAGAAGAGTGAAAAGAAAGGGTCTGAGAAAATATTCAAACAGATTATAGACAAAAACTTCCCTAACATGTGAAAGGAAATAGCCATCCAAGTCCAGGAAGTGCAGAGAGTCCCATACAGGATAAACCCTAGGAGAAACACACCAAGACACATAATAATCAAACTAACAAAAATTAAATTCAAAGAAAAAATATTAAAGAAGCAGGGAAAACCAAAAAATAACATACAAGGGAATCCCCATAGGGTTAGCAGCTGATTTTTCAGCAGAAATTCTGCAGGTCAGAAGGGAGTGGCAAGATATATTTGAAGTGATGAAAGGGAAAAACCTACAACCAAGATTACTCTACCCAGCAAGGATCTCATTCAGATTTGATGGAGAAATTAAAACCTTTACAGACAAGCAAAAGCTGAGAGAGTTCAGCACCACCAAACCAGCTTTACAACAAATGCTAAAGGAACTTCTCTAGGCAAGAAACACAAGAGAAGGAAAAGACCTACAAGAACAAACCTGAAACAATTAAGTAAATGGTAATAGGAACATACATATCGATAACTACCTTAAATGTAAATGGATAAGTGCTCCACCAAAAGACACAGACTGGCTGAATGGACACAAAAACAAGACCCATATATATGCTGTCTACAAGAGACCCACTTCAGACCTAGGGACACATACAGACTGAAAGTGGGGGGATGCAAAAAGATATTCCATGCAAATGGAAATCAAAAGAAAGCTGGAGTAGCAATACTCATATCAGATAACACACTTTAAAATAAATACTGTTACAAGAGATAAGGAAGGACACTATGTAATGATCAAGGGACCAATCCAAGAAGAAGATAAAACAATTATAAATATTTATGCACCCAACATAGGAGCACCTCAATACATAAGGCAAATGCTAACAGACATAAAAGGGGAAATAAACAGTAACACAGTAATAGTGGGGGACCTTAACACCCCACTTACACCAATGGACAGATCATCCAGACAGAAAATAAATAAGGAAACACAAACTTTAAATGACACAATAAACCAGATAGATTTAATTGATATTTATAGGACATTCCACTGAAAGAGGCAAAATACATTTTCTTCTCAACTGCACATGGAACATTCTCCAGGATAGATCACATCTTGGGTCATGAATCAAGCCTCAGAAAATTTAATAAAATTGAAATCATATCAAGCATCTTTTCTGACCACAACACTATGAGATTAGAAATCAATTACAGGAAAAAAACTGTAAAAAACACAAACACATGGAGGCTAAACAGTGTACTGCTAAATATCCAAGAGATCACTGAAGAAATCAAAGAGGGAATAAAAAAATACATAGATACAAATGACAGTGAAAACATGATGACCCAAAACCTATGGGACATAGCAAAAGCAGTTCTAAGAGGGAATTTTATAACAATTCAATCTCACCTCAAGAAACAAGAAAAATCTCAAATAAACAATCTAATCTTACGCCTAAAGCAACTAGAGAAAGAATAAAGAAAACCCAAAGTCAGTAGAAGGACAGAAATCATAAAGATCGGAGCAGAAATAAATGAAATAGAAATGAAGAAAACATAGCAAAAATCAATAAAACTAAAAGCTGGTTCTTTGTGAAGGTAAACAAAATTGATAAACCCTTAGCCAGACACATAAAAAAAAGGGAGATGACACACATCAATAAAATTAGAAATGAAATAGGAAGAATTAAAACTGACACTGCAGAAATACAAAATATCATAAGAGATTACTACAAGCAACTATATGCCAATAAAATGGACAACCTGGAAGAAATGGACAAATGCTTTGAAAGGTACAAACTTCCAAGACTTAACCAGGAAGAAATAGAAAATATGAACAGACCAATCACAAGTACTGAAATTGAAACTGTGGTTAAAAATCTTCCAACAAACAAAAGTCCAGGACCAGATGGTTTCACAGGTGAGTTTTATCAAATATTTAGCAAACAGCTAACATCTATCCTTCTCAAACTATTCTAAAAAATTTCAGAGGGAGGATCTCTCCATAGCTAATATGACAAGGCACCATCACGCTGATACCAAAACCAGACAAAGATATTACAAAAAAAGAAAATTACAGATGAAAATCACTGATTAACATAGACACAAAAATCCTCAAGAAAATAGTAGCAAACGGAATCCAACAACACATTAAATGGATCATACCCCATGGTCAAGTGGGATTTGTCTCAGTGATGCAAGGATTCTTCAAAATATGCAAATCAATCAAAGTGATACACCATATTAACAAATTAAATAATAAAAACCATATGATCATCTCAATAGATGCAGAAAAAGCTTTTGACAAAACTTAACACCCATTTATGATAAAAACCCTGCAAAAAGGAGGCATAGAGGGAACGTACCTTAACGTAATAAAGGCCATATGACAAACCCACAGCCAACATCATCTTCAATGGTGAAAAACTGAAACCATTTCCACTAAGATCAGGAACAAGACAAGGTTGACCACTCTCGCCACTCTTATTCAACATAGTTTTGGAAGTTTTAGCCACAGCAATCAGAGAAGGAAAAGAAATAAAATGAATCCAAATAAGAAAAGAAGAAATAAAGCTGTCACTGTTTGCAGATGACATGATACTATACATAGAGATTCCTAAAGATGCTACCAGAAACCTACCAGAGCTAATCAATAAATTTGGTAAAGTAGCAGGATACAAAATTAATGCATGGAAATCTCTTGCATTCCCAAACACCCATGATGAAAAATCTGAAATTGAAATTAAGAAAACACTACCATTTACCATTGCCACAAAAAGAATAAAATATCTAGGAATAAACCTACCTAAGGAGACAAAAGATGTGTATGCAGAAAATTGTAAGACACTGATGAAAGAAATTAAAGATGATACAAACAGATGGAGAG
>NC_041221.1:95536620-95557320 GCF_002837175.3 Physeter macrocephalus | reverse complement strand
CTTGCACCTAAAGCAATTAGAGAAAGAAGAACAAAAAAACCCCAAAGTTAGCAGAAGGAAAGAAATCATAAAGATCAGATCAGAAATAAATGAAAAAGAAATGAAGGAAACGATAGCAAAGATCAATAAAACTAAAAGTTGGTTCTTTGAGAAGATAAGCAAAATTGATAAACCTGACAATACTGCCGAACTGAATGAATAAGCATTTTCAGAACTCTAATGGAAAACCAATGAATTCATAAAAGTGCTAACAAAAGATCAAGATAAAAAAAATTCATTACATGGGACTGAGTGCTTACACCAATGGACAGATCATCCAGACAGAAAATAAATAAGGAAACACAAACTTTAAATGACACAATAAACCAGATAGATTTAATTGATATTTATAGGACATTCCACTGAAAGAGGCAAAATACATTTTCTTCTCAACTGCACATGGAACATTCTCCAGGATAGATCACATCTTGGGTCATGAATCAAGCCTCAGAAAATTTAATAAAATTGAAATCATATCAAGCATCTTTTCTGACCACAACACTATGAGATTAGAAATCAATTACAGGAAAAAAACTGTAAAAAACACAAACACATGGAGGCTAAACAGTGTACTGCTAAATATCCAAGAGATCACTGAAGAAATCAAAGAGGGAATAAAAAAATACATAGATACAAATGACAGTGAAAACATGATGACCCAAAACCTATGGGACATAGCAAAAGCAGTTCTAAGAGGGAATTTTATAATGAGTGTGTTTCATGTTTGGTAATTGCAATCATTGTTGCTTTTGTTGTGATCATCCATTTACAATGTTTGGTGTCAGTTTATTTATCTCTTGTAAAAATAAAATACAGTGTGTGTGTGTGTGGAAAAAAAAAAAAAGGTTGGTTAACAGAAGAGCTCTGGCCTATTAACCACCCAGGTTGAAGTATGTTCTATATTATCTGAAAATTTATTAGCAGTTGGAGAGAGTAATTATGATATAGATAGATACAGATATAAACAAATATTAACAAAATCTCTAGGAATGCAAGTGCTCTCCCAACTATGATTTTTAAGGTCTTAGAATCTATATTTAGACTACCTATTTACCAATTCTCACATGATCACACATTGTATGAACTTAGTTCAATGCTTAACTCATTTTGTTCTCAATTTCTTCATCTGTAAATATTTCATAAAGGCATCTTGTGCAGAAATATTACCAATATATTTAAGTTATTCACCATGGGGTTTTGTATATAATAAATGATCAACCCATTAAAAAAATTGATAAACCTTTAGCCAGACTAATCAAGAAAAAAAGGGTGAGGATGCAATTCAAGAAAATTAGAAATGAAAAAGGAGAAACAGGAAAAAAACTGTAAAAAACACAAACACATGGAGGCTAAACAGTGTACTGCTAAATATCCAAGAGATCACTGAAGAAATCAAAGAGGGAATAAAAAAATACATAGATACAAATGACAGTGAAAACATGATGACCCAAAACCTATGGGACATAGCAAAAGCAGTTCTAAGAGGGAATTTTATAACAATTCAATCTCACCTCAAGAAACAAGAAAAATCTCAAATAAACAATCTAATCTTACGCAACTATATGCCAATAAAAGGAACGACCTGGAAGAAATGGACAAATTCTTGGAAAGGTACAATTTTCCAAGACTGAACCAGGAAGAATTAGAAATATAAACAGACCAATCACAAGTAATGAAATTGAAACTGTAATTAAAAATCTTCCAAGAAACAAAAGTCCAGGACCAGATGGCTTCACAGGTAAATTCTATCAAACATTTAGAGAAGAGCTAACACCAATCCTTCTCAAACTCTTGCAAAAAATTGCAGAGGGAGGAACACTCTCAAATTCGTTCTATGAGGCCACCATCACCCTGATGCCAAAACCAGACAAATATATCACAAAAATAGAAAATTACAGACGAATATCACTGGTGAACATAGAAGAAAAAATCCCCAACAAAATACTAGCAAACAGAATCCAACAACACATTACAAGGATCATACACCATGATCAACTGGGATTTAACCCAGGAATGCAAGGAGTCTTCAATATACGCAAATCAATCAATGTGATACACCATATTAACAAATTAAAAAATAAAACCCATATGATCATCACAATAGATGCAGAAGATTTTGACAAAATTCAACACTCATTTATGATAAAAACTCTCCAGAAAGTGGACATAGAGGGAAACTACCTCAACATAATAAAGGTCATATATGACAAAACCACAGCAAACATCATTCTCAATGGTGAAAAATTGAAAGAATTTCCACTAAGATCAGGAACCTGACAAGGATATCCATTCTTGCCACACTTATTCAACATAGTTTGGAAGTCATAGGCACGGCAATCAGAGAAGAAAAAGAAATAAAAGGAATACACATTGGAAAAGAAGAAGTAAAACTGTCACTGTTTGTAGATGACATGATACTATACATAGAAAATCCTAAAGATGCCACCAGCAAACGACTAGAGCTAATCAATGAATTTGATAAAGTTGCAGGATACAAAATTAATGCAACAGAAATCTCTTGCATTCCTATACACTAACAACAAAAGAACAGAAAGAGAAACTAAGGAAACAATCCCATTCACCACTGCAATAAAAAGAATAAAATACGTAGGACTAAACCTACCTAGGGAGACAAAAGACCTGTATACAGAAAACTATAAGACACTGATGAAAGAAATCAAAGATGTCACAAACAGATGGAGAGATATACCATGTTCTTGGATTGGAAGAATCAATGTTGTGAAAATGACTATTCTACCCAAAGCAATCTACAGATTCAATGCAATCCTTATCAAATTACCAATGGCATTTTTTACAGAACTAGAACAAAAAATCTTAAAATTTGTATGGAAACACAAAAGACCCCAAAGAGCTAAAGCAATCTTGAGGGAAAGAAATGGAGCTGAGGAATCAGACTCCCTGACTTCTGACTACACTACAAAGCTACAGTATGGTACTGGCACAAAAACAGAAATATAGTTCAAATATAGTTCAGGCCCAGATATAAGCCCACATACTTGTGGTCAACTAATCTATGACATAGAAGGCAAGAATATACAATAGAGAAAGGACAGTCTCTTCAATAAGTAGTGCTGGGAAAACTGGACAGCTACATGTAAAAGAATGAAATTAGAACACTCCCTAACACCACACACAGAAATAAACTCAAAATAGATTAAAGCAATGGACAAAGAATTAACCTCCAAAATATACAAACAGCTCATGGAGCTCAATATCAAAAAAACAAACAACTGAATCAAAAAATAGGCAGAAGACCTAAATAGACATTTCTCCAAAGAAGACATACTGATGGCCAAGAGGCACATAAAAGGATGCTCAACACCACTAATCATTAGAGAAATGCAAATCAAAACCACAATGAGGTATCATCTCACACTGGTCAGAATGGCCATCATCAAAAAGTCTACAAACAATAAATGCTGGAGAGGGTGTGGAGAAAAGAGTACCCTCTTGCACTGTTGGTGGGAATGTAAATTGATACAGCCACTGTGGAGAACAGTATGGCAGTTCCTTAAAATCTAAAAACAGAACTACCATATGACCCAGCAATCCCACTACTGGGCATATACCCTGAGAAAGCCTTAATTCAAAAGGATACATGTACCCCAATGTTCATTGCAGCACAATTTACAATAGCCAGGACATGGAAACAACCTAAATGTCCAATGACAGATGAATGGATAAAGAAAATGTGGTACATTTATACAATGGAATATTATTCAACCATAAAAAGGAACGAAATTGGGTCATTTGTAGAGATGTGGATAGACCTAGAGTCTGTCATACAGAGTGAAGTAAGTCAGAAAGAAAAAAACAAATATCATATATTAACGCATATATGTGGAATCTAGAAAAATGTTACAGGTGAACCTATTTCCAGGGCAGGAATAGAGACACAGAAATAGAAAACGGACATGTGGACATAGTGTGGGGGGGGAATGGGAGGCTGGGACAAATTGGGGGACTAGGATTGACATATATACACTACCATTGTAAACTAGATAGCTAGTGGGAACCTGCTCTAAAGCACAGGAAGCTCACCTCGGTGCTCTGTGATGACCTAGATGGGTGGAATGGGGGAGGGTGGAGGGAGGTCAAAGAGGGAGGGGATATATGGACATATATAGCTGATTCACTTCATTGTACAGCAGAAACTAACACAACATTGTAAAGCAATTATACTCCAATGAAAAAAAAGAGGTTTAAAATCCTCCGTAATACCATTATTCAGACATAACAACTGTTAACACTTAAAGCCTTTCCATAATTTTACTGTGTACGTGTATTCATGATATGCCTTATTATATACAAAATTGGATATCTTATTGCACGTATTTTTGTATATTTTTTCACTTTTAATATTTTAAAACAAACATCTGCTTTATGTGATGTTACTTATAGGAATTTTTCTGTTGTTCTGATTTCATTAATGCTTTTTTTTAAAAAATTCCCATTATGTTTGTCAAGTAGGACCAATTACAAAATAAAATCCCTAGTTTTATTGTCTGGAAGTAGTAACCCTTAGCTGAATTAACCTCTATCTTGATATTAGCACATTTCGGTTTCCAAGACTAAGATTTAGAGATGAATCTTTACAGTAGTAAATATTTGATGCATCCTGATTCTGTGGAGCAATAAGGGACTAACCCCTTATTATTTGTTCCAAATTTCTTCTGGGCTTCTATAGTGTTCCTGTTTCACTTTGGGAACTAGATGTCTTGTCTCCAAACTAACGAGAAGATAATTTTCTTTACCGTTGTCAATGTCATTATCAAGTCTCATATGAATGAACTGGGTCACACCAAGGGCACAAAGTCCCCAGTGAGCCCATTGATTCCAAATGTTGCATGGTACTACACTTCCATCAGTCCCTAAGTATTGTGACATAGACCAAAGTCCAGTATGCCCCTTCCAAAATCAGCTTATCCTGTTTACACACAAAAGCAGTAGTTCATTTTTACTACATCTCCACGAGGGGTATACAATTCAAAAGAGAGATTTAAAAAACACTATTATGGGCATCCCTGGTGGCGCAGTGGTTGAGAGTCCGCCTGCCGATGCAGGGGACACGGGTTCGTGCCCTGGTCCGGAAAGATCCCACATGCCGCTGAGCGGCTGGGCCCGTGAGCCATGGCCGCTGGGCCTGCGCGTCTGGAGCCTGTGCTCCGCAACGGGAGAGGCCACAACAGTGAGAGGCCCGCGTACAGCAAAAAAAAAAAAAAAAAAAAAAAAGCACTATTGTGTTAAATGTGGCTATTCAAGATGACAATTCTTTTTCTTCCTAAAAAGAAAGTTATATACATTATGCGTTTGAGTCTCTTATTTGAAATTTCTATCTATAATTTGCTTGCGTCAGTATTCACCATAGAAACAGACATAGGGAAGTATTTTTTCCCTTTGTAGTGAATGTTCTACAAATAGAAAAATGTAACGTTGGCGAATGTTTCCCTATTAACTGACGACGTTTCCTCTGGAGATGCTCATGCTTCCAGCAGCCTTTGGCAAGATGTCATGAGCAGAAAAATATTTTATGCTGGGCTGTCCTTTTTTTGAAAACTTAAGGAAATGTTAAGGAGATGGAGCATTTCAATGCAGGAGAAGTTCAGCAGAGAAGGTATCTATGTTGGCCACTACACAGAACTGTGTACCTTCCTCTACCATGTAGAGTAGGATTACCCTTCCAAAGCTTGGTGACTAGAAATGTTCAATAAAAAGCTAACGATCTTGGCTGATGACTTAGGTTTTTAATTGTAAAATGTATAGAACATATTGCTTACATTTGGCCACTTGCAAAAGTGTTACAAGATGAAGTATTTTTAGACCCCACAAAAATTGCTTGCCTACATTACTCCACTAGATACCGCAAAGGGAAATTTTCAGAGACTGGCAACTTCCTTTTGTGCAGAGCAATATGTGCTCGTTCTCTGTAAATAGGGAAAGAGAAATCATATTTTTCTCAACGCCCTGGGCACTATGATGAGAGCTGGTTCAACTGGACCTATGCCAGCCAAACAAAAGCAGTCACTTAAAAACTGAAAGCAATAGGGTTCACAGAATTCCAGGAGACAACTTCTGAGGTAAGCTGTGTTGAGGGAGAATACTACTAAATTTAAAAACTGCAACAAGAGGCCAGTTTTCTTCTCCCAGCTTTCTTCCCTGTGTCTCTTCAACCCACTCAGTGAGTAAGTAGCCAAAGAAGCTGGATACAGAAATGAAACAAAACAAAACAATGCCCCCCACCAAAACAGTAGGAAAGACTTAACCCAAGTCAATGCATGGACATAGAGCAAGAATTTCCCAATTTTTTAAGTTGTAGCCAGTCGAACATTTTACAGAACAGTACAGTATGAAGCCTGAGTCACTGAACTGCCTCAGGAAAATGGGTATTTTAATAGAATGACACTTACAATAAAAATAATCTGACATTTACTTAAATTATGCATAAAATATATGGTAATGATGCCTAGGCTTAAGAAATACACATATTCTAAATACTATTTCAGCATAGCCAAATTAAACGCTTCTGGAGTTTTCTGGAAGAAGAAGAAACAACTGAATGTAACCACTGAAGAGTAATAGATCCATAACACATGGGACTCTAAAGAACTGGGCCTGCCCACTTTGGGGAAATGGGACTCCAGGGTCTACATGTTCAAGAACTAAGAACCACAGATTCTCTCTCTTATCCCACAATCACCTTCCCTCAAGGCTACCTTTTTGCCCACCTCCTGGGAAGCACCATCCATATAGCAGGCATACCTTGGAGATATTGGGGGTTAGGTTCCAGACCACTGCTATAAAGTGAATATTGCCATAAAGCGAGTCACATGAATTTTTTTGGGGTGCCCCAGTACATACAAAAGTTATGTTTACACTATACTGTAATCTATTAAGTGTGCAATAGCATTATATCTTTTAAAAAACATACACACCTTAATTTTAAAAATACGTTATTACTAAAAAAATGCTAACCATCATCTGACAATGCAGGGTTGCCACAAACCTTCAATTTGTAAGAAACAAAATATCTGTGAAGCTCAATAAAGCAAAGAGCAATAAAACGAGGTAGTATGCCTATATAGTCTATGTGACCAGTGGCCACTGGAACTGCGCAGCATGACAGAGATGTCTCCCAGACAAAGAAAAAAACCAGGAGGAGTTGGCTACTGTTTGCTCCCCTCCCCCCATGTGCACTTGGATCTTTCATTCAAGCATTAATTCAACAACCATTTGTGGAGAAATGTATCCATCGAGACACAGTTTAAAATGTCAGACAACCCGACTCAAACTGGCTTAGTCAAAAAAAGGAATTTACTGTTTCATATAATTGAATAGTCCAGGAGTATACTGGCTTCAGGTAAATAGCTGGTATCATCAGAATCCTGTGTGTGTCTCCCACCCTTTGGCTCCACTTCCTCTGTGTTGATTTCTCACAGTACCTGTAAATTGTTTACTGCTGTATAAACTACTAAAAGACAAAATTCTCCCAGTTAATAATCATCATTTTCACCACCTTTATTATTAATTCTAAACTCAAAATAATCATCTTACGAGAACATTAACCTATTAGTCAAAAGGTGAATAAGTACCTTGAGCAATAAAAATGACCACACCCTTAAATGAAATGGAGCCAATCTGGTCTTAATCAGAATCACTGGGGTGGAACCTGAGCATTTTAGCAGCTCTCTACATGATACTTATTAGTAAGATCACTAGCCTGCATATTCAACAAATAGCACTGAGAACTAGTTTACCTAAAGTTGTGGAATGTTTAAAGGAATTCAATAGTTATTGTGATATTAAAATGTATCTAAATTATACTATTGTAAAAACTTTATTTGAGGGGTCCTAAGAATAGATGTTTCAAGTTTTCCAAAACACCTAGAACCCACAGAAGTCTCTAAGCTTTCCTTAAATTTCATTCTCAATGTCTATTCCCACCTTCAGATAACTTTTATTAACATATAATTTTAGGGTAATATCCAGATGAAACTTGAAACCCCTGTTTTAATTGTTGCAAATGTGTTGGGATAATATTTTTGAAATATTAATATGCTCCTTTTTTTTTCTCCCAGTGTTCCCTTCTTCCCTTCACTTCATTCAGACAAAGAGGAGTGAAAAAAGGCAAAACGCAGAAAAATCTAAGAGTCTGACTTTGGTTTTCAAATGCTTAAAAATTTAAATAAAAATATCTGGGGTAGAGATAAAATATTTGGAAGAAACAGGAAGATGCTACATCTATCACCTCCACTCACCCCCCCACACACACACATATGCACACACACAGGTAAAAATAGAAATGAGTCCCCTAGTTGATGATAATAGTAGAGATTTTGGAAGGTTCTATAAAGATGACAATATGGCATGACTCCTGGAAAGAAGGCATAACTCTGGTGGACCTAAGTAGATGAGAATATAGACAGTTCAGAATCTCCCATACTTATTCCCCACCCCCCACCTCCAAATTGGCACAGAAACAGCAAAAATTTTCCTGAGTTCCACTTACCCACTTCCACCAAGAGTGGTACTTGAAGGAACTGAGAGAGGCATCTTGACAAAGACAGGATAATTTTGGACTGTCTTGCTCAGCTGACTAAAACTCTTAGTCATTTGACATGTGATCTCTTCTGGGGGAAAAAAAATGAACTTGACAAATGTGGACTATCGTTTGAAGAGTGCAGGACCACACAACTTGAGCCATTCATTTCCAAAAGATAATGTGTATAATTTACAAAGGGAGGGGAAAAAAGTAAGGGATTATCAATAAAGTCTTTGTATATATTCATAAGAACTTTTATATACTTGTATTAGTTATCTATTGCTGCATAACAAATTACTCCAAAACTTAATGGCTTAAATTGTAATGACTATTTATTATCTCATACAGTTTCTGTTGGTCAAGAATTTGGGAGTGACTCAACTGTGTCATTTTTGGCTCAGGCTCTCTCATGAGTTAAAACGTCAACTGAGACTATGCTCATCTGATAGTTTGACTGAGTCTGGAAGATCTACTTCCAAGACAGCTCACTCACATGACTAGCAAGTTCACCTTGGCTCTTATTAGGCACCATCTTGGAGGCTGGCTACCACAGCTTGCTACTTTGTAATATTTCCACTAGACAGTAAAAGATGCTTGCCTCAAATGAGAAAGAAAACATTCTAATTAAATGTCATCCCTGTCAATCATCTCAGATATTAAAAAGGAAGGCAGTTCACCTCACTTTCAAAAGGAAGCAGTGAGTAGGTTATGCTCTTTGAACTTGACTCTGAATAAACTTTTTTTTGTCTGTTTTCCAAAGACAAGGCATCAAGTGGATATGGGAAGCTTCATCTTTGTTGCTTAGACCAAAGAAATAAAAATGAAACTTCATGAGTAAAACATTGAGAAATGAGCATGGATAATATCCAATTTTTATTTAATTTTACTTTGAATGGAAAATAAAAGGGGCATTGCTATAAAAACTCTTCAGATTAATGTCTGTTTCTTAAAATACTGAACCTTTCACTCATTGCTTTATGAAAATAGCTAGCTAACTTAGGACCTGGCAAGGAGAATGGAGTTTTTCCTGATCTTTGTCCAAGAATTCCCAGCAGCAGTGACTTTTATGTACCAGTCACTAAGAGAATTTGCCCACTCCCATCCCTGTGCTCTGGTATTGTATAAGCCCCCAAACCTGTATGTAACCCTGGAAAGGTGGGCAGAAGCTCAAACAGCCCAATGAAGGCATGAGCTAAAATTAAGATGCAGAAAAAAATGTTGGTTATATTTCTTTCACACATGTCTAAAATACCCACTGTCCAAATATTCTGATAAAAATGAAACCAATGCTTGAAAGACAAAAATATCACTAATGCTATCTACATTAGGGAAAAAAAAAAACTGGGTAACTTAATCCATTTGGGTCACTCCATTTAGTCAACTCAATTTTTCAAAAAATCTTCAAAGAAGGTTTTTAATGAAAGTATGTAGTAGAGTTTTGCCTCTATTAAAAACAGCAGTAATAAAATAAATCATTTGTATGCCAAGCACCACACTAGGAATGTTTATTCATCTCATTTGTCTCCCAACAAAACTGAGAATTGTGTATTATTACTTCCAATTTTCAGATGAGAAATCTGAGAGTCAGAAAGTTTAAATAACTTATCCAAGGATATTTAGCAAATCCACATTGGAATTCCTGACTCCAAAACCTGTTTTCACCCCACTAAGCACAATGTCTCCAGTAAAGTGGTCTCCTTTTTTGAATACAAAGCAAATTTCAAATACATTGAGGAAAATATTTACAATAGAAACATCATAAAAATATCATATATACAACACAGAAGGGGATAAAAAAATCATTATCAAGCCTAACAAGTACCTACTATGCCCAACATACTCTAAGATTAAGATATTATATATATATATTTCCAAAGTTAAGCAATGTGGCATGGCAGCAGCAAGATGGAACATGACACTTGAAATGAAAAATTCCTTACCACACATGGGCTTTGCAGTCCCAGGTACTGACTGCAAAATTTCTGAGACCACATGTAGGGGAAAAGGTCTGCTCATTAACCAGCTCACCTAAAAGAAAATTTCACAGGCCTTCATTTTATAATGTATTCCTTATCTCCCATATTTCCTCATTCTCATCTAGTTGCAAATTCAGAAGGAAAACTCAACTTTGAGACCTTTGAACATTTGTGCTTATTAGCCAATGGTCTCTTTAACCATGTTTGTTTTTTTTAATCCATGTTTTTAATAGAGAAACTGAGGCACAGGAATTCAGCTCTTCACAAGCTATGCAAATGGAATCAGCCAAAGAATTTTGCCTCATAGACTCCAAGGACATACAGTACTTTACTTGTCCTTGTAACATAGTCATATGCCCAAAGTTTCCCAGTTTTTTGGAAAATGAGATAGGTCACACACACAAAAAAAATATTTTAAGGTTATAAAACAATGCAGAAGTTTATTATTTTATTACATTGACTTTGGAGTTAATATTAATTATGATTATATAATTACTATTTTATCAATTCACTCTGTGCAGCTGTATCACTGCTCAGAAATTTTTGAAATAGCTTTTTACAAAGCAGAGGGAACGGGGTGGGGTGGGGGGGTGTTGTTGGCTGCAGGAGATATTTTTTAAGAGGTTAGAATTCAGTTTTCAGATGACTTCTTTTCAGTACCATTGTACCTTACCAGTAGCATGCTGGCATTGGTGAGAAAACAAAAATAATTATGTCATTATTATGAAACTCTGTGTTCAATAGTACTTTTTACTTCCCAAAAGGGGAAGAAGGAAAACAAAAACAAAAACAGTTCCTCGTCTCCTGTAGATTTCTCCAAAGTATTTGAAGACATGTAAGAGAATTTACAGCATTAGTTCAATGTGCGTCCAAGATTTTCTTGCCCTTGATGGTTAGATTTGCTGTGCAATTTAAAAGCCAAAATCTTTCCCACAAAATAGGAAAAAGACTGAAATCCCAACTGAAACTCAAAACAGCTTTTTAAAAAGAGAATTTTTTTTAAGTTCAGCATATTTATTTTTCATTTTACTATCTTCAGTGTTTTGAAAAAAGTACCAAAAGCAGAATTATTACTCAAAAACCCCACCATAAAAAAAAAAGGTTTTCTGTTTCTAGCACTACAGAAAATATTTTTTTAAATATTTTAAGATTATAAAACAATGCAGAAGTAGAATGACTTTAAAAGAGAACAGATAAGACTGTTCTTTAAATACTAATCTATCAAATTCCCCAGTTATTTGAATTTTTAAAATTTCTTAGAAAAGTGCCCCTGCCTATACAAATGTGTTTTTATTTTCTCAGATGTGTCTGGGCTTTCAAAAGAATCTAGAATAGAAGTAGATAAAGTTTCAATTTCCTTACCTAAAGTGCTTTCTATAATTCTTATATTGAACAAAAGACTAATGCAAATAGAGCTGAGGTTACATGGAACCCCTTAACATCCCAGGAAAGAATCCCAGGGCCTGCTCATTGGTTTTTCCCAACCACTTTATGGGTTCATTTCACATTGATCTCACACCTCGGATAAATACAGATCTGAAGGGTCACTTGAATGAGAGATTTTCCTCTTTATAACAGGGAATAGAAATCTAGGGCTTTGATATTGTCATGGAAATGACTCTTTGTAAATACCTCTCAAAGGCCTATTTCAAGCCAGAATGAGCTGGAATAATGTTTTCTTTTTCTTTTCAAATTATGAGATTGGAGTATGGATAGAGAGAAGCTCTGGTCAAGATGGTGGGAGTCAAAAAAGAGTGTGCCTGAGAGAATTCCTCCCACTTCCGCCAGCAAATTGTATCACACAGCTTTATTCCAAAAAGATGTTTGTCTTTTCCCTCAGGTGCACAGATACACAGCCTGTTGAGAACTGTAGGAACTAAGAGGAAAGGTAGAAAAAATAAGAAAGAAAAAATGGAATGGACCATTTGACTATGATTCTTACTTTTAAAAAGCTGAGTTTCATACCAGAAATTATGGCACATACAAACATTAAAAAAAATCTATTTTTCAAAGGACGTAATTGATTTTTTAAGTAGGACTTGAGAGAGAAATAGATAATGTTTTAGCAAATACTTAAATACCTAATTAAATCACTGTTTATTCTGGTGTTTGTATACTTAAATACCTAATTAAATCACTGTTTATTCTGGTGTTTGTTTGTAGCAAAACTTTATTTTCTTCTAACAAACTGCAAAGAAATAAGGTCTTTAGTTCCCTTTAGTAAGACAAACAAACAAACAAACAAATAGAATAGCTTGAAGACAGGAAAGTGATAATGAACTGTTGTTGTAAAATATATTCACCCTCATGCTGAGACTATTAAATTAGATTTTGGGTTTTATGATCTCAATGTTATCTTAATTTCTAGCCTTCTTAGCAGTTTATTAAAATAAAAATGCAAGAGTCTTTCCCACTTTAGACAAATCAAAAATTTTCAGAGAAACAAACTTGGGAAAAATCCCTGGATTTAAGCTTTGAGGACAATTTAAAGCTAATGATATTGGTTACTGGGGCAAAGCATGGCATTTTCAAAGTCACAACACAGTCCAGATCCTGCCCATATCTTTAGGGGCTCATTCTTTTATAAAATACTCTATTGATTCTTTTAATATTTGTTCTTTGAGTCCAGAGAACAAGTGAAGGAAGATTCCTCTATAGGAGTTATTCACAGCTTCCATCCATTGACCCTCCTTGCCCTTTGAGAGAAAGGTAATATCTTGTCACTGTTAAAAAGGCTTGGGAAATATTTCTGTTGGTCAACCTCCTGTGACAACTAGAGACTGTCTAAAGAGTATTTAAAGCATCTTAGAACAAGAGATAATGAACTGTTACTACTAAATATTAACATAGGGAGTTCCATTTTAAAGAAGCCCAGCTTAACGAAATGAGTATCTAAATTAATTTGAATTCTACTACTTTGATTTTGCAGAACTGCCAGCTTAATGCCCAAGGGCAACTTGTATTATATGGAAGCGATTCTCCTAGTTAGAGTTGTTAGTACTCAGCCTTGGGTAGGTGTGAGTGCTCTGTTTATGTTAAAATAAAATCTGCAACTGGCTTCTCAGCCTCACTTTGTAATTCAATTGTGTCCACCCCAGTAGAAGAATAGAGCGATTTGCTATTCTCTCTATTCAGAGACATGTCTTCCATTTACAGGCACGTTCACAAATGTTTAAGAAGTGTGCTTTTAACATTCATCAGGAAATTACTTTAAATGAACTGAGTATAACCACTATTGAAGATTAATATTTAATACATAGCTCCTATAAAGATAACATGACTCCATCTTCATAGGCCTAAGAACAAAACAAAGCACTGAGTAATCCACAAGTAAAGATCTCTCCTATTTTCCAGAATGGGAATTAAGGCAAAAAAAAAAAAAAAAAAAAAAAGAAGAAGAAGAAGAAAAAAAGAAAAAGAAAGAAGAA
Source organism: Physeter macrocephalus (assembly GCF_002837175.3). NCBI lineage: Eukaryota > Metazoa > Chordata > Mammalia > Artiodactyla > Physeteridae > Physeter > Physeter macrocephalus. The sequence continues at coordinate 95,543,317 of NC_041221.1, read as the reverse complement.
CTTTCCAAAGAAACAGAAAGAGGAAGACTGGAATTAGGATTCAGGAAACACTCAAATCCTAGATATTTCTGACGCTGACTTAAATTCCCCTCTATTTTAAAGTAGATGAGTTCTTTCCAAAAAGGCTCACATCAATGTAAGGACTTAGGAAAAGGTGGGGAAATGGGTCCTTCTTAAAAAGGCTAATCTTGTAATGAACAATAATGGAAATTCCCCCTTGTTTGAAAGAATAAAATATACCCTCTAGCGCCAAAGACCTTGAGCTTAATCCTATTAATCAATCAAGCCTGAAATTAGGGTAAAATCTTAAATTTTTATACTTCTTTACAGTTTATAAAGATTTTTCAATAATTCTATCCCCCATGCTACCTATTTTCTTTATAGCACTTATCAGTACCTGACATATTATACATTTATCTGTTATTTCTTTACTTTCTTTCCCATACTGCTGAAATGTAAGACCCATAAAAGCAGGGACTTAGTCTGCATTGTTCACTCCTATATCCCCAGCACCAAAAACAGTGCTTGGTGCATAGTAGATAATAGATATTTGTTAAATGAGGTAAATAAGTGGGTACGTACTATTTCAGTTGAGCCTTGAAACCCCCTGGGAAAAAGGCAGGGGGTTTGTCACCCTCTTACAGATGAAAAAATGGAGACCTCAAAACACCAAATTATTTGTGATGGTATAAACAGTTAACTAGGATCAGAGCTATGATTAGAAAGATCTAATTCCTATTTCCAAGTCCCTTCTAGTATTACTTTGTTGACCTGTGCAAAGGGACAAGACTATGGGTAGTCAAAGAATTAATGCCATCAGAATCAGTCCATTTTCACTTTCTATGAAGATTGATGCAAGAGAAACAAATGAGTAAGTTCATATCCTTCTCTAAAACTACAGCTATCAAGCTGTCTCAGCTTTCTTTTGTCTTTAATCACTTTCCTAAATTAAATTGCCTTGCTAAGGTGTTTGCTGTCTCATCACCTACTTTGTGTTTATAATTTCTCTCCTGGTATCTTCTCTTCTATCCTATATAATTAGCATGGCCTACAAATATCACTTGTTGAGCCCTTTTTACACAATGCTAGGCATTTTCCATTTATCCACTCACAACAAGGAAGCTGCAGATCTATCAGGCTCCCAAGCCCAGGCTATTTCCACTCCAACATGCTGCCCTATGAAAGACTTGGCTCCTTAGAAGCAGCCCCTGGGAGCCCCAGAACAGAGGCACCAGCACCCTTGACAGGGGAACTCAGCAAAAGCTTAACCCCATACTGGTTAGATGCAGGGGGGTTGTGTAGGAGTACTACGTGGGCAACTGGAGACCTGATTATTAACACCCCAACAACCATGAAAGGTTTGGGGTGTCTGAAAACCCCCCAGGTTTCAATTAAGGATTAGAATGAGAAAGAAGGTAATGATCCAGCCAATAGTCATTCCGGGAGGACACAGTCCCTGGTGGTAATGGGTGGATCAACTTTATCTTTCCTCTCTTGTTCATCAGCTACATCAAAACATTTTTGTAATGATACTGTGCTTTCTTTTATTTCCATCCCCTGATCTTTTTTCCTCTTCTTCTTAGTGAAACACTAAATTCATGCCTTTTAGAGCTAGTAGTGAGCAGCTGCAGAAAGTGACCCTTCACGACTTCCATGTCCCTCCCAACAGGCAGTGCAAATTCTGCTTCTAAACTGGTGCCTGACATTTCATTAGAGTCAAAACGGCACCTTCTAAACAATGGCTGAAGAGAATGCGTGGGGGACACAGACATTTTGGCAATCAGGTTTCCATCATTGAAAATGCTGATCAGACCATGAAAATAAATTCTGCAACTGACCATCAGTTACTAACATTTTGTAAAGCCATTTAGGAAAGGAATTAAGTTAAATTAGCACAGGTTCACTGGTGGATTTACGACACGGTACAAGCAAGATACACTTGCTTGGTATAAGGCCAAATTCTAGGTTCTGATGGGCCTCTGCACATTTAAGACATATGGTAGCTTCAACAGAGCAACCTAGGACAAGGCTGAGCTCAGGATATTTCTTTCAATTGTTAAAGAGTATAAGCTTAAGTCTAGACAAGATGAAAATGATGTCAAGATGGTTCACCGGCAAAGATGAACCACAGGGTTCAAACGGCAGAGTAAGTCCTGCCAGTTAAAATGCCAGGGAGGTGGGAAGCACAGGGAGTTTGGATCCCTCTCGGGAGTGAGTCCAAGTATCCATGACTAAGAAGATGCACAGTTTCTGAATTTTCAGATGACTGAGATAACTGAGAAAATGTAAGTCTGTATGTGCCTGTATATAAGGCAAAAAAAGCCACTCTATATTTGAGTCTTTATGAAATCTCTCATACTCTATTTTCGACAAATTTTTTTATGAAAACCAATTAGCCAACATAGATCTCAATCAATGTTAATTTTAGTTGCTTGCAAAGGTCAATCTGAAGAAACCCACATTAAAAAAAAAAGAGAGATGGAGATCAAGCCCCACTTCTTAGATTGTCTGATTAATTAATTGTCAATGAGACCTTGGAATCAATTTTTTTCCTTAAGATCCCTCAGGTGATTCTAAGGTGCAGCAGCCAAGGTTGAAAAACACTAACCTGATAAAATTGGCAATTTTTAAAATAGCAGATTTAGTAAATATTCCTAAGGTTATGATAACCTCACAATGACAAGTGTTGGGTTTCAATTAGTAATAATAAGTGGCTATTTAAAAAGAATTTTAAAAAATACAACATATGGTTAGGTTGCAGTGATTATGATTATTTACCTACAGGAATCATAGAAAATAAAAACTCTCACTCCCTCTTGTGAGAGCATCAGAATCGCAACTAACTGCTGAACAATCATCAGCAGGAAGACATTGGAACTCACCAAAAAAGATACCCCACATCCAAAGACAAAGGAGAAGCCGCAGTGACATGGTAGGAGGGGCACAATCACAATAAAATCAGATCCCATAACTGCTGGGTGGGTGATTCACAAACTGGGGAACAATTATACGACAGAAGTCCATCCACTGGAGTGAAGGTTCTGAGCCCCACGTCAGCCTTCCCAACCTGGGGGTCTGGCAATCAGAAGTCCATCCACTGGAGTGAAGGTTCTGAGCCCCACGTCAGCCTTCCCAACCTGGGGGTCTGTCAATGGGAGGAGGAATTCCCAGAGAATCAGACTTTGAAGGCTAGCGGGATTTGACTGCAGGACTCCAACAGGTCTGGAGGAAACAGAGACTCCACTCTTGGAGGGCACAAAGTAGTGTGTGCATCAGAACCCATGGGGAAGGAGCAGTAACCTCATAGGAGACTGAACCAAACCGATCTGCTAGTGTTGGAGGGTCTGCTGCAGAGGTTGGGGGGGCGGCTGTGGCTCACCACGGGGACAAGGACACTGACAGCAGAAGTTCTGGGAAGTACTCCTTGGTGTGAGCCCTCCCAGAGTCAACCATTAGCCCCACCAAAGAGCCAGGTAGGCTCCAGTGCTGGGTCGCCTCAAGCTAAACAACCAGCAAGGAAGGAACTCAGCCCCACCCATCAGCAGACAAGCAGATTAAAGTTTTACTGAGCTCTGCAACACCCACCTCTACCCACCACCAGTCCCTCCCATCAGGAAGCTTGCACAAGCCTCTTAGATAGCCTCATCCACCAGAGGGCAGACAGCAGAAGCAAAAAGAACTACAATCGTGCAGTCTGTGGGGTGAAAATCACATTCACAGAAAGACAGACAAAATGAAAAGGCAGAGGACTATGTATCAGATGAAGGAACAAGATAAAACACCAGGAAAACAACAAAATGAAGTGGACATAAGCAACCTTCCAGAAAAAGAATTCAAAATAATGATAGTGAAGATGATCCAGGACCTTGGAAAAAGAATGGAGGCAAAAATCGAGAAGATGCAAGAAATGTTTAACAAAGACCTAGAAGAATTAAAGAACAAATGAACAGAGATGAACAATACAATAACTGAAATGAAAAATACACTAGAAGGAATCAATAGCAGAACAACTGAGGCAGAAGAACAGAAAACTGACCTGGAAGACAGAGGGATGGAATTCACTGCCATGGAATAGAATAAAGAAAAAAGAATGAAAAGAAATGAAGACAGCCTAAGAGATCTCTGGGACAACATTAAATGCACCAACTTTCACATTATCGGGGTCCCAGAAGAAGAGAGAAAGGATCCAAGAAAATATTTGAAGAGATTAGAGTCGAAAACTTCCCTAACATGGTAAAGGAAATAGCCACCCAAGTCCAGGAAGCACAGAGAGTCCCAGTCAGGATAAACCCAAGGAGAACACCGAGACACATAATAATCAAATTGACAAAAATTAAAGACAAAGAAAAATTATTAAAAGCAACAAGGGAAAAATGACAAATAAAATACAAGGGAACTCCCATAAGGTTAACAGCTGATTTCTCAGCAGAAACTCTACAAGCCAGAAGGGAGTTGCACAATATATTTAAAGTGATGAAAGTGAAGAACCTACAACCAAGATTACTCTATCCTGCAAGGATCTCATTCAGATTTGACGGAGAAATCAAAAGCTTTACAGACAAGCAAAAGTTAAGAGAATTCAGCACCACCAAACCAGCTCAAAAACAAATGCTAAAGGAACTTCTCTATGTGGGAAACACAGGAGAAGAAAAGGACCCACAGAAACAAACTCAGAACAATTCAGAAAATGGTAATAGGAACATACGTATCAATAATTACCTTAAATATGAATGGATTAAATGCTCCAACCAAAAGACACAGACTCACTGAATAGATACAAAAACAAGACCCATATATATGCTGTCTACAAGAGACTCACTTCAGACCTAGGGACGCATACAGACTGAAAGTGAGGTGATGGAAAAAGATATTTCATGCAAAGGAAAATCAAAAGAAATCTGGAGTAGCAATACTCATATCATATAAAATAGACTTTAAAAAAAGAATGTTACAAGAGACAAGGAAGGAGACTACATAATGATCAAGGGATCAATCCAAGAAGAAGATATAACGATTATAAATATATATGCGTCCAACATAGGAGCACCTCAATACATAAGGCAATTGCTAATAGCTATAAAAGAAGAAATCGACAGTAACACAATAATAATGGGGGACTTTAACACCTCACTTACACCAATGGACAGATCATCCAAACAGAAAATTAATAAGGAAACACAAGCTTTAAATGACACAATAGACCAGATAGATTTAATTGATATTTATAGGACATTCTATCTGAAAACAGCAGATTACACTTTCCTCTAAGTGCACATGGAACATTCTCCAGGAGAGATCACATCTTAGGTCACAAATCAAGCCTTGGTAAATTTAAGAAAATTGAAATCATATCAAGCATCTTTTCTGACCACAATGCTATGAGATTAGAAATCAATTACAGGGAAAAAAACCAAACACATGGGGCTAAACAATACGTTACTAAATAACCAAGAGATCACTGAAAAAATCAAAGAGGAAATAAAAAAATACCTAGAGACAAATGACAACGAAAACACAACGATCAAAAACCTATGGGATGCAGCAAAAGAAGTTCTAAGAGGAAAGTTTATAGCAATACAAGCCTACCTCAAGAAACAAGAAAAATCTCAAATAAATAATTTAACTTTACACCTACAGGAACTAGCTTTGAGAAGATAAACAAAATTGATAAACCTTTAGCCAGACTCATCAAGAAAAAGAGGGAGAGGACTCAAATCATTAAAATTAGAAATGAAAAAGGAGAAGTTACAATGGACACTGCAGAAATACAAAGCATCATAAGAGACTATTACACGCAACTATATGCCAATAAAATGGACAACCTGGAAGAAATGGACAAATTCTTAAAAAGGTATAACGTTTCAAGACTGAACCAGGAAGAGGTAGAAAATATGAACAGACTAATCACAAGTAATGAAATTGAAACTGTGATGGCTAGGACCAGATGGCTTCACAGGTGAATATTTAGAGAAGAGCTAACACCTATCCTTCTCAAACTCTTCCAAAAAATTGCAGAGGAAGGAACACTCCCAAACTCATTCTATGAGGCCACCATCACCCTGATACCAAAACCAGACAAAGATACCACAAAAAAGAAAATTGCAGACCAATATCACTGATGAATATACATTCAAAAATCCTCAACAGAATACTAGTAAACAGAATCCAACAACACATTAAAAGGATCATACACCATGATCAAGTGGGATTTTATCCCAGGGATGCAAGGATTCTTCAATATACGCAAATCAATCAATGTGATACACCATATTAACAAACTGAAAAATAAAAACCATATGATCATCACAATAGATGCAGAGAAAGCTTTTGACAAAATTCAACACTCATTTATGATAAAAACTCTCCAGAAAGTGGACATAGAGGGAACCTACCTCAACATAATAGAGGCCATATATGACAAAACCACAGCAAACATCATTCTCAATGGTGAAAAACTGAAAGCATTTCCTCTAAGATGAGGAACAAGACAAGAACGTCCATTCTCGCCATATTATTCAACATAGTTTTGGAAGTCCTAGCCACGGCAATCAGAGAAGAAAACAAAATAAAACAAATACAAATTGGAAAAGAAGAAGTAAAACTTTCACTCTTTGCAGATGACATGATACTATACATAGAGAATCCTAAAGATGCCACCAGAAAACTACTAGAGCTAATCAATGAATTTAGTAAAGTT
>NC_041221.1:95535446-95536292 GCF_002837175.3 Physeter macrocephalus | reverse complement strand
GAAAGATCAGAAAGAGAAATTAAGGAAACAATTCCATTCACCATTGCAACAAAAAGAATAAAATACCTAGGAATAAACCTACCTAAGGAGGTAAAAGACCTGTACTCAGAAAACTATAAGACACTGATGAAAGAAATTAAAATGACACAAACAGATGGAGAGGTATACCATGTTCTTGGATTGGAAGAATCAGTATTGTGAAAGTGACTATTCTACCCAAAGCAATCTATAGATTCAATGCAATCTCTATCAAATTACCGATGGTATTTTTTACAGAACTAGAACAAAAAATCTTAAAATTTGTATCAGGATAGAAAGCCCATAGATAAACCCACGCACCTATGGTCAACTAATCTATGACAAAGGAGGCAAGGATATACAATGGAGAAAAGACAGTCTCTTCAATAAGTGGTGCTGGGAAAAGTGGACAGCTACATGTAAAAGAATGAAATTAGAACACTCCCTAACATCACACACAGAAATAAACTCAAAATGGATTAAAGTCCTGAATGTAAGACTGGACACTATAAAACTCTTAGAGGAAAACATAGGAAGAACACTCTTTTTTTTTTTTTTTTTTTTAAATGTGTGTTCTTATTTTGTGTACACACATTTTAATTTTCATAAATTGTATCATGGTATAACTCCCATTATCTTTCTTAAACTTTCATATTTTTTTAAACTCACCATTGTTTTTATTTTTATTTTTTTGTGTGTGTGGTATGCCGGCCTCCCTCTGCTGCGGCCTTTCCCGTTGCGGAGGACAGGCCCCGGACGCGCAGGCTCAGCGGCCATGGCTCACGGGCCCAGCCGCTCCGCGGCATGTGGGATCCTCCCAGACCGGGG
>NC_041221.1:95513247-95535209 GCF_002837175.3 Physeter macrocephalus | reverse complement strand
TTAATCTCCAAAATATATAAACAGCTCATGCAGCTCAATATTAAACAAACAAACAACCCAATAAAAAATTAGGCAGAAGACTTAAATAGACATTTCTCCAAAGAAGACATACAGATGGCCAAGAGGCACACGAAAAGATGCTCAACATCACTAATTAATAGAGAAATGCAAATCAGAAGTCCAATGAGGTATCACGTCACACCGGTTAGAATGGGCATTATCAGAAAATCTACAAACAACAAATGCTGGAGAGGGTGTGGAGAAAAGGGAACCCTCTTGCACTGTTGGTGGGAATGTAAATTGATACAGCCACTATGAAGAACAGTATGGAGGTTCCTGAAAAACTAAAAACGGAATTACCATATGACCCAGCAATCCCTCTACTGGGCATATACCTAGAGAAAACCATAATTCAAAAAGACACATGCACCTCAATGTTCACTGCAGCACTATTTACAATAGCCAGGTCATGGAAGAAACCTAAGTGCCCATCGACAGACGAATGGATAAAGAAGATGTGGTACATATGTACAATGCAATATTACTCCGCCATAAAAAAGGAATGAAATTGGGTCATTTGTAGAGACATGGATGGACCTAGAGACAGTCATACAGAGCGAAGTAAGTCAGAAAGAGAAAAACAAATATCGTATATTAATGCATATATGTGGAATCTAAAAAAATGGTACAGATGAACTGGTTTGCAAGGCAGAAATAGAGACACAGATGTAGAGAACAAATGTATGGACACCAAGCGGGTGGGAGGGGGGGTTGTTGGTGGTGGTGGGATGAATTGGGAGATTGGGATTGACATATATAGACTAATATGTATAAAATAGATAACTAATAAGAACCTGCTGTATAAAAATAAATAAATAAAATAAAATTCAAAAAAAAGAAAAACTCTTCCTAGTATTACATCAGTGGCTGATTGACACTTGGGGTAAAATTTCCAATGATAACACCTAGGGATGCCTCATAAGGTTGTTCATGTTATGCACTGCACAACTCCAAAGGTTTACTTTCATACAACATTTGTATTTCTTTGGGGAAATAGAAGTGTAGCTTAATATTCAGGCTTTTTTCGTATTTAGACATATATGGTAAAATGTTACTCTGACTACTCTGTACAGAAATTACAGTGGGGGAGATTTTTATCACTCAGTGAAGAAAATGAGTTTTGCTTCTCAGCTGACAAAGAATAAAATAAAATATTCTTGTGCTGAAACTAGAGACAGAGAAGCCATGGTGAACATCTGTTCTTCATATCACCCAGCATCCCTTTCTATTTTCTATGATATTAGACATCCTCCCTGTACTAGGCAAGATTCTCCAGAGAAACAGAACCAATAGGATATATATATATATACATGATGTATATATATATATATCATATATATATATATATAAGAGGAGATTTGTTATAGGAATTGGCTCATATGATTATGAAGGCTGAACAGTTCCACAATCTGCCATCTGCAAACTGGAGAACTAGGAATGCTGATGGTGTAATTCAGTCTGAGTCCAAAGGCCTACAAACCAGCAATGCTTCTCCAAGAGCAGGAAAAGGTGGATGTCTCAGCTCAAGCAGAAAGGACAAATTTGCCCTTCCTCTACTTTTTGTTCTATTCAGGCCCTCAATGGATTGGATGATGTCCACTGCATTAGTGAGGGCAATCTTCTTTATTCAGTCTACCAATTCAAATGCTAGTCTCTTCTGGAGACACCCTCACAAACACAACCAGAAATAATGTTTTAGCAGTGGTCTGGGCATCCCTTATCCCAGTCAGGTTGACATGTAAAATTAACTATCATGATCTTCATACATAGCTTTTATCCTGGAGGAGCCAATTCCATGTGGTCTTATGTGGCTGGTATGGCTCCCATCCCCCATTCCCACCACAGGGCTGAGCACATAACTTGGTCTCATCAGGCATGCCCACCAGTGACAGTGATTGGTTGAACAATAAACACGTGACTCAAGGTGGGTCTATCAAAGACTTTCCAGGAGTTTTCTACCAAACATACCTGAGAAGATATTCTCTTTCCATGAAGTTTACAAAGCTAATATAATGTGTGTTCGGTTAAAAACCTGTGGCAAAAACTGTTACTTGTTCTCCAATATCTTTTTTTCTCCTTTTTCCACAATAATAAAGTTTCAGCTAGGCAAATGGTCTTATAGAATAAAGCCTACATTTTCCAGCTTCCCTTGGAGCTACTTATGACCATGTCAACACATGGTACATAAGTGAAAATGTCATGCGAGAGCTTTCAGAAATCTCTCTTAAGAGACAGTTGCTTTGTATCCTTCATCATTATTTTTCCCCTTCTTGCATCCTGCTGCTTGGAGTATAGATATTATGATAGGACCTCTGTCTTGGACCATGAACAATACCCCTGCTCCAGGGATGGCAGTTCAGAAAGCTATGAGGGGCTTCCCTGGTGGCGCAGTGGTTTAGAATCCGCCTGCTGATGCAGGGGACATGGGTTCGTGCCCTGGTCCGGGAAGATCCCACATGCCGCGGAGCGGCTGGGCCCATGAGCCATGGCCACTGAGCCTGCGCGTCCGGAGCCTGTGCTCCGCAACGGGAGAGGCCCGTGTACCACAAAAAAAAAAAAAAAAAAAAAAAAAAAGAAAAACAATCTGAACTCTAGCTTTAACATACATTCTGTCCTATTGGTATTTTACATTAGGAAAGTACTTTGCAGTTCATGATGTATTTTCACATACATTACCTCACTTGACACTTAACAATAATTCTTTGGAGTTGGCAAAGCAGGTAACTAGTTTCACCATTTTATGAAAGTGAAAACTGAGGCTTAGTGTGGTTACAGGTCTTGCCAAAAGTTACATGGGTGTCAGAGCAGGGGCCATAATCTAGATTTTTCTGACTAGCCGTCCAGTATGGATGTACTGGGCCTCTCTGTACAAAGAGATCCAGCTACAAACAAAGTTTTCTTTTCAGCAACTTCATTCAGTTTTGTTTGTGAATTCTACTTCATTGTTTTCTTCATATTCATGACCTCTCCCGAGCAGTGACATGGGCTAAAAGACAGAACTTCATCCTGAGATTCATCATTTTTATAATGCAGTAGTGGAACCAAGGAGTGTGTGTGTAGATCAAGGGAGGACAGAGGAACTACTGACAAAAAAACTCAACCTGAGTCCCATAGAAGGGATTTATGTTCCTTTTTCAAACTTTCTCTATGCTCAGTACCCCCTCCAATGCAAGATCACCTCTCATTCACTACCATACCAGTAGCCCTGATCATTTTAATAATTTACCATTTCATGGAGCCATGGAAAGAGAAAGGAAATTGCTTTTAGAGAGTGTCTTATTCAAGCAAAAGGAAATGGTTTCTGAACCACAGAAAACAAATAAACATGCCTCTACCTGGAACTTCACTAGCATTTGCCCGTTGTCTGGCACTAAAAGATGTGCTTTAAAATAATGCAGTGTGTGTCTGGAAATCCTGAATGCTAGTGGGGCTATCTAAACTCTACAAGAAGAAGATATTAACTGTCTAGGACAACTGAACTTGGACGAACTCCCAAATGCTGGGTGTCAAACCACATGCTAAATGGCTTTCCATACAGCAAAATGAAATGCCAAATCCTTAATGGCAGCTCAGCTTTCACAACTTTCAAAGAAGCATATTCTATTATTGCTCAAAATGTAATGCTAGCACACTATGTTTATAGTCATGGTGTATGACAACCTTCATAACATGGATGCTTGGCACTCTGGTGACATTGTTAAGCCTTCTAAAGAATTACACATTTTCTATTATTGTGCTGTTGATATATCATTCATCCTTTGCTTGTGAATTGAAAAATGTAGAGTTTGGAACTCTGTGAGATCCTGCTGAATTCCTCAGGACCATGGTCAAACATAGTTAAATGGTTATCCTTTTCCATGTTATTCTTGGGCATGGAAAGGAGTATCTTTTTTTTTTTTTTTTTTTTTGCAGGAGTATCTTTTTAATAAAGGAAAATTGGCAAGGAGACTTCTTGCAGTGCAGTCCTGGTTTGGCACAAAATGTGAGGCGCCAGGGATGCAAACGTCTCATCTTCAGATTCTTACCTGGCGCAAGAGGACACATTTCCCTGGCGATGCGCAGCAATCTGCTGCACCACGGTGGGTCTCAGATCCTTGGACTGATCCTCGCTCAGATGGTAGAAATCCAAAGTAAAGCAATGTGACCTGGCAAACACAGGATCCTGGAGCAGAAAGTGTGATTTCTTCCATTCCTATGGAGATCCTCATTTGACTGGAAGTCTACTCCAGGGACAAAGTATTTCCAGATCTTTGGCAGAAAAAGAAATGCCCTCTTTCAACTTTCCTTATTTCAAAGAAGTAGAACGCTGACAAGAAAATATGAGTATCATCTATACTTTTGCTATAGCAGTAATAGCCATATAGATTTTAATGTTTGTACAATAAGGATGTTAGCAGTGGCTGCTTTTTAAGATCATTGAAAGAATATAACATTCTTTTTTTATGAGCTATAAGAGATATTAGATGAAATATATATGTATGTATGTGTGTATTCATACATATGTGTACATACATGTATGTATACTATGAAATGTGATAAAATATGTAAACATATGCATATATGCATGATATATGTATATATACACACGTGGCATATTGAACATGTAGGACTCATGAGGCATTATCATAAAAAGCCATTTTGTTTCTGCTTTCTGTATTCTGCCGTCCTTTTGAGTCAGGAGACATCTTCCTCTGCCCCTGGATGTAAACATGAACAATCTCATGCCTTTTCTGAGCACACTTAGGATACAGAAAATCCTACGAGCACTTTAAGCTGTAAAATATGATCGCAATTCAGAAACTAGAATTTCCAGTCCAAGATATAAATCAGTGTGGCAGAAGCTAGGTGTTCCCCCCCACCCTGTTCCATCGCATTTAATGGGCTTGCAGGCCTGTCTCTCAGCTGCTGTGTCTATGAATGGCTCCCAGAGAATTCTGTCAAGAGAACTCTGAAAGGAGCTCCTGGCCCCAGGAGGGACAGTTCTGCCGTGCAGGATATGCTGCAGACCTCTCCCTCATAAATCAGACCAAGGCTAGACTTTACCTTAAATCACATCCTTGGTCTGCTTCTCCACCTTCCTTATCCTTAAACTTACTGGCTTTTTCTGAAGAGAATTCCTCAAAAAGTTGTTTGCCCCTGAATTCTACACTCAGCTTCTGCTTCTAGGAAACTCAATCTAAGACAAAACAGAACAAAACAAAACATCTCTATTTTCATTTAAAGTTATGATTCTCCACCCTCCACTCAAGAGCTGCCTATAGGAAGGTCATCACCCTACAGAGAAGGGGAAGTGGGTATTTTCTTATTACATTTCCTGTTCACCACTGTTCCACTCATTCCACTTACTGGCTGCTATTATCAAATAATTTTCCTGCATCTCTTGAAGTGAATACATGATTTTTATTTTTAATACTACAAATAATTCACTGAAATTTTCTGATATAGAAACATCCTTATACTTCTGGTGGAGAAAAAATAAACATTACTTAATCATGACGCTCTGTAGACATTGAGGCTATAATGTTAAGACACATTTACATCCCTTTAGTCTCTATTTCTCTCTTCTCCATCCTAATATTATCTAGAATTTTAGTTCTAGAATGTTAAGGTTTCTTGTTGTTTTGTTTTTTTCCCTTTGGCCCCTGATAATTTTTTGGACAAATGAACTTTAGTACATATATTTAGTCATCCTTATTTCTTATATCTTTGGCTGCATATCCTAGAATTAGCCTTTTCTTCTTATTAGAGTACTTCCTTCAGGAGTGTTTACAAAGTGCTTCTTTGTATGGTAAACTTGTTATGACTGAGAACAACTCCATTGGACCCTCCATGGTGCTGTTGAAATGTGGCTGTAAGGTGTCCTCTGGGTGGCGGGAACTCAAAAGTAAATTTGAGAGCCCTTTGAGAGATAGCCGCCTACCTTAGAACCTCCACATTGCAACAATGCACTTTCCAATTGATCTCTTATGTACTCTCCCAGGTCTTGACCCCAAAAGTACACCCACACTCTCTTACCTCTGGGGTCTCCTTGCCTAGGAGGAAGCTCCTGGGGGAGTTTACTTGAAAACAGTGCAAGTCTGGCTACCTTCACTTGGCTCACAGAAAACTCATGTATCCTTGGTTATCCAAACTGTCAGCCCTCCCACTTACTGACTTTTCTCCTCATTACGGCCTTCTGAGTGCCTCCTGCCCACCTCTCCCAGGCAGGAAGAAGACACCAAACACACATCAGGTTCTTCCAAATACTTTTTCACTCTTCATAAACTTTAAAAAACAAACAAACAAACAAACCTTTTATCTCTTAATAATATGCTTGTGTTACCAGTTCTTAATTTTTTTACCTTGGGGCATTATTCTTTAACTTCAAACTTTGGAAGATGAGGGTTCTTTCCTGTTTCTATTCTCCAAAAATAGATTATTGCAATTTTGGTTTAATAAATATTCCATCACCACACAAGAAAAAAATTTTAGCTATGTGTGGCAATGGATGTTAACTAGACTTATCATGGTGACCATTTAGTAATATGTACAAATATCAAAATCAGTACATTATACATCTGAAATTAATATAATGTAACTTGTGAATTGTATCTCAATAAAAAATTTAAGATGATGTCAGAAAATGGAAGTATTTAAGCATGAGAGGAGATTTATATAAATTAGAGAAAGGTTGAGTATAATTATAAGAACATAGGAAAAAATAAGAATAAAATAAGACACTAAATCCAGGAAAAACATACCAAAAATATGCAGGAAAGGAAAAGTAATTCTTGTAGTACACAATTCATTTGTAAATAGAGTTTACATATTAAAATAATTTAAATCTGAAATAATACAATAATACTATTTTAGAAGAGTAGAAATAGGAAAGAACCCTCATCCTCCAAAATTTAAAGTTAAAGAATAATGCCCCCAAATGAAAAATTAAGTATTGGTAACACAAGCATATTATTAAGGGAAAAAAGGTTTTTTTTACGTTTATAAAGATTAAAAGAGTAAAATAATGTTTGTATCTGGGGTGGGGGAAATGGTAAGAGGTGTAATAGCAGAGCACTTCCATTTTTCATTTTTAAAAAAGACTATAGAATTCTTGAATATCTATATTTTGTACATATACAAATTTGATAGAAAATAAAAACTAAATTCTTAAAAATCAAAAGCTTAAATATGGAATATTCTGTAAAAGGCATTGGGACAACTGGTTATCCACAAGGAAGAGATAAAAGTAGATCTCTCTAGGACTTCTCTGGTGGTGCAGTGGTTAAGAATCTGCCTGCCAGTGCAGGGGACATGGGTTCGATCCCTGGTCTGGAAAGATCCCAAATGCCGTGAAGCAGCTAAGCCCATGTGCCACAACTGCTGAGCCTGCGCTCTAGAGTCTGTGAGCCACAACTACTGAGTCTGCACACCACAACTACTGAAGTCCATGTGCCTAGAGCCCGTGCTCCGCAACAAGAGAAGCCACCACAATGAGAAGCCCGCGCACCACAATGTAGAGTAGCCCCTGCTCGCTGCAACTAGAGAAAGCCAGCGAGCAGCAACGAAGACCCAACACAGCCAAAAATAAATAAATTTATATTTAAAAAAAAGTAGATCTCTCTATCACTCACCATCCACAAAAATAAGTTCAAAATGAATGTAAGACCTGTGTGTGAAATGCGAAGCTTTAATCGTTTAGAAAAATAATATAGGTGAGTATCTTTATGATATCAGATTTCTTAAAAGTCAGAATACTACAAAATGTAAGGGAAAATACTGATAAATCATATTGCACATTACAATCAAAATCTTCTATAGTAATAAAAGTCACCATAAGCAAAGTTGAGACAAGAGACATATTGGGAGAAGATATTTGCAAAGTATATAATTGCTAAAGTATCCAGAATATATATGGAATTCCTATAAATAATAAGAAAAATGCAAAAAAGTTTAACAGAAAAAACAAAAGAAGAAAATAATATAATCAGTTAATTATAGAAGATATCTCAATGATCAATAAATATCAGAAAAGGTAAGCAAACTTATCAGAATTAAATAAAAACAAGGAGAAATCATTATACACCAATAGTATGGGGTGGGGGGAGGCATAACATAAAAACTGGTAACACCAATTGTTGGAGAGATTGTGAAAAAAGATGTTACATATTCGTTGTGAGAGAACAAATTGATACAACCACTCTGGAAAACAATATGATAATACCTAGAAAAGCTGAAAATGTACATAGCATTTTAATTAAATGCCCAGGTATATCCTTCAGCCCCAGAGAAATTACTGCACCTGTGGCCAAGGAGAACTGCACAAAGATGTTCTTTCCTGCACTGTTTGAAATAGGGAAAAATGGAAAATAACCTAAATGTCCATAAATAAGGAATAGATGAATAGACAGTGGCTTATTCATACAGTGGAATAATATGCAGTTGTTGAAATGAATGAACTAGATCTACATGGATAAACTTTAGAAACATTACTGAAGAGACAGGACCAAATTGAAGTTGCAAAATGGTACATATGATTCCACATATGTGAAAATTTAAAACATAGCAATATTATACATGTTCACATACAAGTACATATAGAGTAAAAGTCTCAAAACTTTCATGAGAATGCTTCCCAACAAATTCAGGATAATGGTAACTCTCAAGGGAGGGCAGGGGGGATGAAAAAGAGATGGGGAAAGGATAGTGTTAGATGCATTGGCAATGCTTGATTACAAAGGCCCCAACAAAAATGACCTGAAGCAAATAAACAGAAGGCTACTGTTTGTTAAATCTAGGGAGGTGGATTCGTGGGTATCTGAAATATTTATTTTCTGTATGTTTAAAATTTTAGCGACATTTATACAGAGGAATATGCACCAGCTGAGCATCAGAAGGCCAGGCCTGTCTCTGATTTCCTCTAAAGGCAGTTGTATGCTTTCAGCCAAATCCCTTAGCACAGGGGTCCCCAACCCCTCGTCCTGGGACCTCGGCCTGTTAGGAACAGGGCCTCACAGCAAGAGGTGATCGGTGGGCAAGCGAGTGAAGCTTCATCTGCTGTGCCCCATCGCTTGCTCGCATCACTGCCTGAACCATCCCCCTTGCCCAGTCTGTGGAAAACCTGTCTTCCACGAAACCGGTCCCTGGTTCCCTGATGCCAAAAAGTTTGGGGACTGCTGCCTTAGCATCTTTTCATCTCAGTTCCCTTATTTGTAAATGGAAGGTTATAGCTTTTTTCCCAGCCTGCTTCAGTGTTTGGAAGATGACAAAATAAAATTTTATATATATATAAAATATGGCTACTTTGAAAACTATTAAGAGCTAAATAATTGAAGAATTATTACTGTTTGCATGTTGATGTGTAAAAAATGGATATTCATAAAAAATAGTGATGCTAGTTTGGGAAACCAATATCAACATTCTGTATATCTTTAGTATGGGTTTTATATTGCTATTTTGACTCTACAAAACTATACTTAGTCATCTCATCCTACTCTGGAGGCTTGACAAGGAGAGGGAGAAAATTGTGTCACATCATTTCTCCAACTCTATCCCCTAAATACTCTAAGGATTTGAAAGAGTTAAAAGCACAAAGATGTGCCAGGAACCACTAGGAGAAGAAAACATTGCATGCAAACATGGTGACTTAGGAAATGTCAGTTTAGTCAAAAAGACTACTGGCAAAGGAACACAGTGCATGTTTCTATTTAGAGCATTAAAAATTTTATTTTAAATAATAGTATTGGAAAAGAATGTAAAGTGAAGGGAGAACAAAAGGAGCTTTTTGCATATGTACTCTTTTCAGTTGTGCTCTTCTTAATAATAAATGAACTCTCCTCCAAAACATTTGTTAGATAGAAACAATCAAGGCTGAGGCTTTATCCTCTCTCTACTAATTAATTACCGCAAATGAGCCTGTAATGTGCATCATAACAACTTAATAAGCTGGGCCAAACTATTTTAGATTCTGCTGTGCTAGTATTTCATCATGGCTGGGCTATTTAAAATAGGTAAGTAACATCTGAACACGAATAGCTTTTGAATTACTTGTGTCCTTCAAAAGAAACTCTATGTCTTAAGCAGATGTACTGTTTCCCTGGAAGGAATGAAAGCAAAGAATGTCATAGTAGAAGTGAGGACAGGGAAAGGAGGATGAGACAGGGCAAACATGAGAGCTTACACAAACTGTCTTCAATAATATAATATCCATTCCCTCTGCAGCTGTCACACTGGCCGACCAGATGCCATTCCAACAGGTCCTTCACATTTTTCCATATTTGCTGGACATGAAGAGTGGAGTATCCAATAGATGTACTAGCCTCTCTTTTTTGACATCATTTGTTTCGTTGCCCATTCTTGCCTCAAAAGTCTAACTGAAGCTGGATCAAAGTGTGACTAATACAAGTTCTTTAGTAATGTCTCTGCTTTTAATGAAAATTTAAAGGAAATTAGTGACTCATTGAGTCGATGAATAGACTTTGTATATCTGAGGATGGGTTAAAATATGGCTTACTGTCAATAAAAGAGCCAAGGGCCCCAGATGAGCTGTGAATTATCTAAGACACAATTATCTGAACCTTGACAGCCCTGATTTTTTTCAAATCAAAGGTCAATGTATCTTCCAGGCAGTAACATCTGCTACCATCCCAAAGAGTTAATTTGACTAACATCAGCAAAGTCAGGCAGATCTTCATCTCTCCCTCCTTGAAGCACAAAGAGTTTACCACTCATGAACGTACAATTCAGGCATTTCCAAAAGGAAGGAGAAAAGGGGGTGTCAGAGAGCCAATCTGGAGCTCAAGGAGAGCTCTATAAGGTGGTCTTTGCAGTGGACTATTTTTTTCCTGTTTATTACTTGTATCAAGTTTCTCTAGAACATATAACCAGGGATTTTCATGACAGAATGGAAAAAAGTGGAAGAATTCTCTCAAAATATTTTTTAAGCATGAGCTGTTTAGAGGCAGGGGGAATGTGCTAGTTTGATGGGCCAGAAGAAATTTTAGAGGCAAAGACCAGTAACAAAGAGAAATAATTAATTGTCTCCCTTCCTCTCTGCTGTCACACCCATCATCTCTAGGAGGAAATGGCTGAAAATGGAGACATATAAAAAAAAATCTCTGTTTGACCTCAGGGCAAATTTAATAATGGCAGAAAATGTATTTGATCACATTTCTTGATGTCTGTTCCAAAATACATTGTACCCTCAAATTTGTGATGCTCCTGGGATAAGAAGTAAATGTATGTATAACTTTTAGGAGTGTTACTTTGGGTAAATTTTTTGGACAGAATCAAGACTGGACTGTAAAATTGGGTCTCGAACTCATTTCTTCTCTCATAACTTCCCTGCCATCTCCCCCTCTTTCCTCTGCAGGATCTATTTTAGCAAATCCTTGCTAAGATGTCAAATGAGAAAAATTTCAAGTGGGTCCTCTACCAGGTTTACATGTAGATTTAAAAGTTCATTCCGAAACCCCGAAGACTTCAAAACTCAAAGGAATACAGCAGTTATAGAAAGACAGACACAAGGACAGATGGTCAAGCCTCAGGGCCCTCTCAGTACAGCACTGACCCATTTACTGCTAAGGCCGACCCAGAACACACGTGAGCAAGAACTGACAGGTGAAGAGAGAGATCTGCACTGTGGGTGCTCTTGACCCATGGAGTAGAGGTCAAAGAAATTATAAAGTTAGGAGAAAACTGTCCTTGATTTAAACATTTTCTTAAGAATATTCTCTGTGTAGAAAAATATCTCAACAAGCAGTTTGGAAAGATTTAGGATCAGTTTAAATTCTGTTGATGCTTCAAAGGATAAAATGGTTCAGTCAGCAATATATGACCAACTAAAATCTTTTTCTCCAACAAGGAGAACCAGTCCTTTTTATATACTGTTGTCACTCACTGACAGGCAATAAATCCCCTGTGTATTTGCTTAGAAGAGAAAAATGAAGATAGGGCCAGATAATATTGCTTATTATATTTCTGTGACTCCTGCTTTTCTCCAGCTTTTCTATTCTTGGTTGTCACACTGCCCATGTGGTCTTGAGCAAAGCCCCAAATGCTCGAATCTGTTAGTTTAATGAGTTTATCCAACTCACCTAACTGTGGATGCCTTCTCTGAAGTTCCATCACTGCACTTCACAGAATAGCTTGGCAGCCTTGAATTCCAATAACAGAAAAGGACTCTTAAACAATAGCTCATTTGATTTAAATCAAATTTTATCCATGGCATATCAACTAGAACAGTATTCTCATTCAGAAAACAAACTCCATCAGAATAAGGTCTTCTCTAACTTGTTCTTTCGGCACTAAGGCTAACCGTCTTTTGAGGAAGATATAACTGATACAAAATATCTAAAGATATATCAGTCATACATTCCAAAATGACTGCATCATTTTCCTTCAATCTGTTCACAATTATTATACATTAAATCATTTGATTTCAGTGAAATCCTCCTCTTTGCTTTGAGAGACAACAGCTGTTCCTTTTATGACCAGGTAACTGAACAATTTAACAAAATGACTGTATTAGACTAAGAAAAGGGAATTTGATTTCTCCATGACATTTTAGCAGTAAAAAAAGAAGTTATGAAAACTCCTAGTGAAAAAGTAGGATAAGAAATTTGTCTATAAGTTATTAAAATAACCATAATAAAACAAGCAGCAGAAATTACTTATAGATGGCCAATAAACACGACAGATGCTCAACTTCAATAGTCACCAAGAAATCGCAAATTAAAATCACAGTGTGATCCTACACACACACACACACAAGGATGCCTGAAATGAAAAAATAGAAAAGGCCAAGTGGAGGTACCAGGGCTCTCATACACTGCTGGTGGACAGGAGAATTAATACAACTACTTTGGAAATCTGTTTGGCAGTATCTATTTAAACTGAATGCACACATTCCCTATCACCTGACAACTCCAATTTTAGGTATATTCCCAACAGAAATTTGTATATACATTCACTGGATTACTTGTACCAGATCGTTCATAGCAGCAATTGTAACAACCTCAAACTGAAAACTATCCCAAATATCCATCAACAATTGAATGGATAAATGGATTTGATTGGATAAATATTCACACAGTGGAAAACTCTATCGCTGTGAAGGTAAACGATCTACAACTACACACAACAAGAAGAATGAATCTCACAAGCATAGTGTTAAATGAAAGAAGCCAGACACAAAAGTGTACACATTGTATGATTCCATTTATATAAAATACAAAGACAGATGAAACTAAGTGATGCCTTGTTTATGTTATCTATGAGGGTACAAAGAGGAAGTCAAGTGCCCGGATGATAGGAATGCTTGTCGTCCTCAAGCTCTCCCCTTCTGCGTGAGGTCCCCACCCTGAGCACTACACTCACAATAAAATGAAGATAGTTTTTCAAGTGAATGCTGATGCTGAAGCACGTGGCAAGCAGGCACAAAGCCATGGAGACATACTGGATGTAGCCTCCAGGGAGCACAATGTCCTCTTCCCCCAAACACAGAACCTTGAGACCAACAGGGAAGTTTTCCTTTAATTCTCCCATTTATGGCCCCATCAAAGCACAGAAAATACTTTGATTTAGGCTATGGTTAGAAATGGAAACTTGTTAGTTGTGATGTGGTAGAGGGAATGGGTTGGCAAAGGGGTGTAAAAGAAGATGAGTGGACTTATATAATGCATTTCCAAAAACTATTAGAGACATTTACTTCACACATAATCCTTTTAGGAGAAGTTGCAGGTGGACATGGCACTCAGGTTCTTTTCAATTTGTTTAAACTGTGCACAAACAGGCCACATGAAGGCTAAGAAGATATAAATAGAGGATACTGCTGCAGCTGAATACAACTTACAAAGAGAACCTGACACACATTTAATGATGTGTCTGAGAGCTAATTGTGCTGGGTAATAAATGGCAAACATACACAAACAGTTAAAAGCGGGTTACTCCTACTTGGTCAGATGAGGTTTTTTCCCTAATTTTTCTCTTCTTTTTGTTGATTCCAGACCCTGCAACTTTTTCCATGGGAGACACCCTTCTTATCTATCTTTGTGCCGCTACAGCAGGGGCTGGTACAAAAGGTTCTCAACAAATGACATCAAATGGAAGAAATGTCACTATTGATAGTTCACCCTGATGCTCTCTCTTCCATCAGGGATTCCTGTTCTCCACCCATTATCCATAATGGCTTGTGAAAAAAGCCCCCTGAGGGGCTCCTGCCACTTCTCTTGTATCTTCCTCACCTTCAGGTTCTCTGAGTCATTTTCAAACTGCCTGTTTCTTATCACCTGCAACACTCACCCTTTTCCACCCACAACCCTCATCTACCTAGTGCCCTGGGTTCAAAATATCTGGGAACAATAGAACTCTGGAAGGCACACAGATGGCTCATCAGCAAGGACTGTGCTTCTCAGCCCTTCCTACACACCGAAGTCACTTGGAAAACTGGTAAAACGTGGGACCCCACTCCCAGAAATTCAGACTCGGTGGGTTTGGGCAGATATCTGGCAGCTGGATTTTTTAAAGTGCAACAGTTAATCCTGATGTAGCCAGGGCTGAGAACCACGGCCTCAAGGATGAATGCATATTCACTAGATGTGGGGAACAGCCATGAATAAAGCAGAACACAGGACAATAAATACAGACTCTGAGCATCTTAAGAAATAAAGGAAGAGAGGACGTGGAAGGTGAGGTGAGAAGCCATTCAACAGAGGTCCTGCCCTTGGCGGGGTTTGGGCTGTGAGGAGAAGAAGCTGGCAACTCCCAGAAGTACCTGTACTCAGTCCTCAGCAGCGACTAATAAGCGAGCTTCGGATGGTTCTATTTAGAGTACTAAAGCCCAATTTTAATCTGACGGAGAAAGGAAATAGTAAGGACAGAGCACATGACTCTGCATATGACACGCTGAGGAGGCCACACTGAGGGAAACCTGTTGTCACCAGCACAGTGGCTTTGGCCCCTCCTCTTCCCGCCAACCCCCCCAACACCCCCCCCACCCCGGTCCACTAGGCGTTGCTTCTGCCCAGCACCAGCACACCCTTCTCCTCTCTGGGCAATTCTCTTCTTATCATTCGGTGACGTTTGATGGCAGTGTTTTGGTGGTTATCGTTAATGCTTTCATTCTAAATTTCATTTCTAACTCTTCACAGTGAAGACCACCTCCCCAAGAAAACTTCAAGCACAGGCTTTAGAAGCAAAGTGACCAAGGTTTGAATGCTGATTTGATCACTTATCAGTCATATAATATGGGCGATTGATTCTCTGAGCTTCCGTTATTTTCATACTATAAGATGGAGAGAATAATATCTACCCTGCGAGGTTTCATGAGATTAAATAAAATCATTTAAAAAAAAGTCCCTGAAGATGGGAAGGTGCACAACAAATATGAGTTTTCTCCCACTCTAGATAAGACCTCTCTCTCAGACCTGCACTGTCCAGTATGGTAGGCACTAGCCACCAGCCACCTGTAGCTATTTAAATTTTAAATGAAATTAATTAAAAGTATTTAAAATTAGAAGTTCAATCCCTCAGTTTCCCTAGCCACACTTCAAGTGCTCTATACATAGCCACATACAGTTAGTGTATGTGTGTGTTAGATACACACACACATACATACATATACACGAACATATCTTATTGGGTAGCACAGATTATAGACCATTCCATCATTGCAGAAAGTTCCTGTAGACAGCACAACTACACCATCAGGCCTGCTTAAGTGCAACTGCAATGAAGACAGGAACCATCCATGGAACCCACTGGCCAGGCAATGAGGTGCAGGGCTAAATCCTTCTATCAGAATATTCCATGTGTAACATAGCTGCCTTTTCTAGGTGTTCACTTCCAGGCAGAAGGGAAAAAAAAGATGTTATAGAAAGAAAAATACCACATGATCTCTCTTATATGTGGAATCTAAAAAATAAATAAATAACCATGCTAATAGATACAGAGACCAGATTTGGTAGTTGCCAGAGGCAGGGCTGTGGGGAGTGGGAGAAATGGGTGAACAGTTTTTGTTTTGTTTTAGCTTTTCAGTTTAAATAAATTGAATAAAAAATAAATTAAATTAAACTAAAAGTATCAGCATGCTAAAAAAAAAAGATAAAAGTAAAAAAAGAAGATGCTGAGGAATCTGAAAATAAGCGCAACTTAGCGATTCTGTCAAGACTGGGCAGGTTATATTAGTCTTTAGCTCTGCGTAAGCAAATAAATCCATCCAAGGTTGTCAAGCAAAGGGTATACTTGCCATGAATTTAATTTATTATTCACGCAGTACTTCTAGACACCGCCTTGGTCAATTTTGAATTCATTTCCCTAGCAACCTGGGCTAAATTAAGCAACATGACAGAGCCATGAGGCGGGGAGCCTTCTGAGAATATCTTAACCCATCATCTCAGACTTTAAAGTTGCCTTTTATCTTAGTTGCTGTGCCTACACCAGCCTGCCAACGATTGTCATCTGGGGCCTATAGTCCCCAGGTCACTAGTTCAGGTCATGACTTGTTTAAACAGGAAAAACAAGAACATGATGGGTCACAGGGTATGGTTGTGCAGGCTGTGCACTGCACAACTCCATGGGGAACCATTTACAAGGTTATCATAAATTTGTATATTTATTCCAACAATTTCCCAGAAAACAGCAAAGTACCTGAAACAATGAAGACACCATCTAGCTTCATTAAGGTACTGTATGCACTAGCTGCCAGGGTGACTGGATGTGCCACTCTGAAGCTAGAGGGAAGAAACAGACAAAGAAGTCAAAATCCTTAATCTAGGGATAATTCAGCATTGGCGCCCAAGAATGTTCTGGATATCCACAGCAATTCTTTGTTCCAGTAGCTGCCAGAGATATTCTGCCTTGTGATTCACTAAGCTGGACAGGACTTGCCCTCTGATTTAGAGATTTTCATTGGTTTTGACCAGGTTTCAACACTAATACAATGTTTCTCAAACCTGGCTCTACAATTGCCTGAGGAGTTAAGAAAAACAAACAAACAAAAGAAACAATAACAAAAACCCAAAAACCTTATAGATAGGGAGAGTAGATTGGTAGTTGACAGAGGCAGAGGGTGAAGGTTGGGCAAAAAGGGTAAGGTGGTCAAAAGATACAAACTTCCAGTTGTAAAATAAATAAGTCATGGAGCTATAATGCACAGCATGGTGACTACAGTTAATAATAATATATTGTATATTTAAAAGTTGCTAAGAGTAACTCTTAAAAGGTCTCATCATACACAAAAAAATATGTAACTATGTGTGATGGTGGATGCTAACTAGACTTACTGTGGTGAACATTTCACAATATATACAAATATCAAACCATTATGTTACACATCTGAAACTAACATAATGTTATATATCAACTATATCTCAATTTAAAAATATTCTGATTCTGAACCCTACTTCAGACCAATAAATTAAAATCTCTCTGGATAGAGCCTGGGCAGCAGTATTTTACAAAAGTATCTAGGGTGCAACATGGTGGATAACCGCTCCTCCAGCAGATAGAAAGAATGGAACAGATGTATAGCAGGGGAATCCGATGCCCCAAGTCTGGGAGAAAAATTGTTAAAATGGAAGAATTTTTAAATGTGTTGCATAGGGCTTTTAATTATTAGAACCAAAGATAAGCAGAAAATAGAAAGAAAAATGTTAAATAAGCAACATGATCTGGTGTTCATGATAGCAGAGTGGGTCTTCATCACTTGTTTTTTTTTTTTTTTTGTGGTATGCGGGCCTCCCTCCGCTGCGGCCTCTCCCGTTGCGGAGCACAGGCTCCGGACGCGCAGGCTCAGCGGCCATGGCTCACGGGCCCAGCCGCTCCGCGGCATGTGGGATCCTCCCAGACCGGGGCGCGAACCCGGTTCCCCTGCATCGGCAGGCGGACGCGCAACCACTGCGCCACCAGGGAAGCCCATCACTTGTTTTTAAAGTTTAGATTTACACTGCAAATATAAAGACATAACCTCAAACTTTATTGATAAACTGTTTTGGAGCACTCAAACTGAGCTTTAAAGTGTTAGAAGAAGCAAGGAAGGAAATAACTGAAAAGGGAAAGGTGGGACTTCCCTAGGGGCGCAGTGGTTAAGAATCCACCTGCCAATGCAGGGGACAAGGGTTCAAACCCTGGTCCGGGAAGATCCCACATGCTGCGGAGCAGCTAAGCCCGTGCGCCACAACTACTGAGCCTGCGCTCTAGAGCCCACAAGCCACAACTACTGAGCCTGCGTGCTGCAGCTACTGAAGCCCGTGCGCCTAGAGCCTGTGCTCCGCAACAAGAGAAGCCACCACAACAAGAAGCCTGCACACCACAACGAAGAGTAGCCCCTGCTTGCCGCAACTAGAGAAAAGCCCGTGCGCAGCAACGAAGACCCAAAGCAGCAATAAATAAATAAATAAATAAATAAATAAATATAAAAACAGTAAACTGATTTTTTTAAAAAAAAAAGAAAAGGGAAAGGGGAAATCTGGCCCATTTAAGAATAAAAATGAGGTCTCAGCTAAGTCCTGCAGGTAGCACAGCATTTCATAGTCCGAACTCAGGAAGAAGGGGCTCACTGTGATGACTGGAAAGGTAAGTGGCATAACCGCAAGGGAAGCTGAGAGTATTTTGCCAAACTGTGGCTTGTTTATTTAGAAGACCTCATAATTTCCTGCTAAATAATCCAAGTGTGGCCTAGTCCAGCTTGTTTCAGATGAAAATGGCTTAGTCATTTTACCCATTTCAAGAGTTCTCTGTGAGTTATGGGTTATACTCACTTCACACTCAGGTCTAAGATAGCCAGTGCCCTTGAAACCTCTCTGGAGTTAAGTCTGCCCATCTAATCCTTTCTGCACTCTCTCAAAGATGAGTCAGTGCTTTGTTGTCTTCCTTTGCCACCCCAAGTTAGTGAAAAATATTCAGAATTCCCAGAAAAGCAGATATATTCTAATTGGTTTTTAGTAAAACAGCCAATGTCATAAATATATGCTGTATTTTCAAGTGCATGTTCAGGGATAGGGAGGGTGGGAGGGAGACGCAAGAGGGAGGAGATATGGGGATATATGTATATGATAGCTGATTCACTTTGTTATACAGCAGAAACTAACACACCATTGTAAAGCAATTATATTCCAATAAAGATGTTGAAAAAAAAAAAGAGCCTAAAAATACACATTCACTTTGAATTCCTCTAATGGAGATAGATGTTTAAAAAATTTTAGGGAAGAGAACATATTTTCCCTCACCTCCATTTCTTCTTATCCAAATCTTTTATTGTTTTCAAAAGCCAGTTTACTTCTCATACCTTCCATTAACTTTTCCCAACCCAAAGTAACATCTTCCAGCTCAGGATTTATAATGAGTAACTGACCCTGTCATTTGGTATTATTCATATACTGTATTATTACACCTCTCATAGTCATTTAGCTTATTATATAGGAGTATCTTTCACACCTGTTATGTTCTTCAAATATGTCCATGGGTGTAGTGCACAGTGGAAGAATATATACTTTGTAGCATTCCCTGAATGTTAGATGAAGTCATTATGAAACAGTATAAATTCATGAACCAAATTTATCCCATATCTATCTATAACATTGTTCCCTCTCTCACAAAGGAGAGGACACAATAATATGTCAGGATGTAAGATAAGGTGCCCTGGTTTTCTCACAATTGTAGGACCCAAGGGGCATGAATCCCTGAATTCCTTTAGTGTGTCAGGTACCAGAAACGTGGGCAGGGGTGGAGGGCCTCCAATGCTCCCCTAGTTGAATCATGTGTCTTTAAGATTTTTTTAAAGAATAAGGAGGAATACTGGCAACTAAATGATGGCAGGCCACTGACTGTGAAACACATCCTGATTTCAAAAATGTTAAAATACGAAAAAATATGTGCTTTAAAATCAACGATTTATGGTAAGTGAATATGATCTTTTAAAAGAGGTAATATGTAATAAAAGTTAGAAAGCTCCTTCATTAAAATATTAAAATATTTATTATCATAAATCAGAGAACAATTTGCCTTAAAGAAAGGCATATCTTAGACCTGCTCCTGAAACACTGAGCACCAGACAAGACTGTAGACCATGCTGGAGGCTGGTGATAACCTACAATATACCAAGTACCCATTTATGTTCCCAGAAGGTGAACTTGTCCAAAAGGAACAAAAGCTATGGCGTCACAGCCTGTTGTTTCAAGAGTGCACGGAAGTTGCAAAGTGCAGTTCTGAAAGAATACAATAACATGAGTTCCATGTTTATACAAAATGAGGTTGCCATTTTGTTGCCTGGGGTCCTTATGCAGCATATTCACAAACTGGTCCACACCAATCCAACAGTGGCCAGAATCTTCCTAGTCATAATCATATTCTACAGAGCTGTTACAACTTCCTTTACACCACCATGTATGGAGTGTACCACACACATTCCATGTTTTGTATTATGTTTACTTTTGTCCCTGTCAGTGATGGCAGGGAGTGTGCCTTGTGCACTGTTTTATTTCCCCAGGTGCCTTGCACAGTGCCTGCCACATGGTGAGTAAGCTCTCAGAAAACTGTGAAGAACACATGCACAAAGAGCTGACCAAAGGAAAAGCAGTGCTAACACTTAGTTCTGGGGTCAGCATTTACCTAATGAACCCATAAAGAACAATGCATGAGATTGTTGCTTTGCATAATGTTAATCAAAAGAAGGATGAGTGATGGGGTTCTGAGGAGAAGGCTCAGGAAGAGTATCTTTCCCCATTCACTGTCTCTGTCTGGCTATGAATGAAAAGTAATCCAAAACAATTTTTTTAGCAACTGGTGTCAATGTCAAAAGTAAATTCAGTAATTTTGCCTTGTATCCTTTCTATCCCAAGATATCCCAACTTTCTTTAACTGTGAAGTATACTCAAATTGATATATCTAAACTTCCTGGATGGAAATCTTTCCTTTTTTTTAACCCAAATAGATATGTAACCTGTTGATGTTCCTGCATACAATTTACAACATATTTAATCAGAACCCAACAGTGTAGGGCTCCCTCTACACTGCATTATTGAACTTGAAGCCTAGGAAGCCATGAGTCCAGAATCCTTCTAAACTCAGATAAGAGAACAAATTAATTTTTCTATTGCCCTGGACTTCTCTTCTTCATCAAGGCCTGCACTGAAGCACAGGGATGAATAGCTCACAGGCAGCAAAGATCCACACAACTGCTACAGAAGTGTTCCTTATGGCAGTGCTGTGGATGCTGCTGCCATATTCTTTTCCTGCCCTACGATCAGTCAAGTGCCATCTGGGCTGCCTGTCCTGAGAATGCACAAGGGAAAAAAAGATGGCATCATGCAGATTTGTACTTTGTCTGTGGTTTGGGCCATTTCATGTTACTAGCTTGGCCACAGCTAACTGGGCCAGGAAAGAAGCATGAGAAAGAAGTCATAATCTGCCTTGTTATCAATTAAACACCCAACAAGTAGTGCATTCCTGGTGCCCCACGCCTGTGCTAGCACTACCTGGTACTGGTTTCTGTGGGGGAATACTGCAGAACATTTAGACTCATAAGATCAAATAGTAACAGGAAAATAACCAGGATGTTATGTATACATATTTTAATCACCCATACTGACTTTCAAAAATGAAGTGACTGGGACTTCCCTGGTGGCACAGTGGTTAAGAATCTGCCTGCCAATGCAGGGGACACAGTTTCAATCCCTGGTCCAGGAAGATCCCACATGCCACGGAGCAACTGAGCCTGTGCACCACAACTACTGAGCCTGCGCTCTAGAGCCTGCGAGCCCGCGAGCCACAACTACTGAGCCCACACCGCTGCAACTACTGAAGCCCTCATGCTCTAGGGCCCGCGTGCTGCAACTACTGAGCCCACGTGCTGCAACTGCTGAAGCCCACACGCCTAGAGCCCGTGCTCCACAACAAGAGAAGCCACCACAATGAGAAGCCCACGCACC